>NC_053023.1:66752045-66762376 GCF_003073215.2 Triticum urartu | reverse complement strand
CCCTAAAAAAACTAACTCGATTACATGGTAAATCTCATCCAACCCATCACCGTCCAGCAAGCCTATGATGGAATTACTCACGCACGGCGGTGAGTGTTGGGGAACGCTGTAATTTCAAAAAAATTCCTACACACACGCAAGATCCATCTAGGTGATGCATAGCAACGAGAGGGGAGAGTGTTGTCCACGTACCCTCGTAGACCGTAAGCGGAAGCGTTATGACAACGCGGTTGATGTAGTCATACGTCTTCACGATCCGACCGATCCTAGCACCGAAAGTACGGCACATCCATGATCTGCACACATTCAGCTCAGTGACGTCCCACGAACTCTAGATCTAGCTGAGGTTGAGGGAGAGTTTCGTCAGCACGACGGTGTGATGACGGTGATGATGAAGTTACCGACGCAGGGCTTTGCCTAAGCACTATAACGATATGATCGAGGTGGAAATCTGTGGAGGGGGGTGTCGGTGTCAAAACCGCCGGATCTCGGGTAGGGGGTCCCAAACTATGCGTCTAGGATCGATGGTAACAGGAGACAGGGGACACGATGTTTATCCAGGTTCGGGCCCTCTCTATGGAGGTAATACCCTACTTCCTGCTTGATTGATCTTGATGAATATGAGTATTACAAGAGTTGATCTAGCACGAGATCGTAATGGCTAAACCCTAGAAGTCTAGCCTATGAATATGGTAATGAGTATATGCGTTCTCTTTTCCGGACTATTCCCTTCGGTTTATATAGACACCGAGGGGATCTCGGGTTTACATGGAGTCGGTTACATAAAAAGGAATCTCCGGTCGCCAAGCTTGCCTTCCACGCCAAGTAGAGTCCCATCCGGACACGGTGCAGTCTTCGATCTTCACATCTTCACAGCCCATCAGTCCGGCCCATGGATAATAGGCCGGACGTCCGAGGACCCCTTAGTCCAAGACTCCCTCAGTAGCCCCTGAACCTGGCTTCAGTGATGAGGAGTCCGACGCGCAGAGTTATCTTCTGCATTGCAAGGCGAGTTCCCTCCTCCCGAACTCCAGAATAGTCTTCGGACGAAATAAGTGTATCCAGACCTGTTACGCACACCATACAGAACCGCAGAGAGAATATAATATTTGCACGAATCCAATCTGTTGACAGCTTCTCTCCAACATGGCATCGTGTCTGTCCGGTTATAATTTTGAACCATTTTTCTTCTGCCATCCCATGTTTCGAGACGCGGTTGCTACTGGCACGTCTTGTCGAAACAGAGATCGTGTCCCCTTATCGCGGGATTCTCATCAATGCGGGCATGGGTAACTCAACCGTGCCGTTCATACAGCCCTAGGGAACAGGCGAATCCTAAGGCGAGTGAGGAGGCATTTAATATCTGCTGCCTTTATAAGGGGATAAGGATTCCCCCTTCCTCTCCTCACGCCTTCTCTCTATCTTCGCCCTTCCGATCTCAAGCTCCAGCGCCCAAGTTCCCATCTCCTTTCCACTCAAGCAACCATGTCTGGATCTGGTGGCCAGGGCAAGTGGATGGTCTCCTCCGTCAAGGAGGAGGACATTACTGAGCTCCGGGCTGCCGGATATTTGGCAAAGGAGATCGCCCATCGTCTGCCAGCTGAGGGACAAGTCGTCCCCATGCCGGAGCCCACACAGAGAGTAGTCTTCATCCCCCATTTCCTCCGTGGGCTAGGGTTTCCACTCCACCCATTTGTCCGCGGGCTGATGTACTATTATGGGATAGATTTCCATGATCTGTCCCTGAATTCCTTCCTCAACATCCCGGTGTTTATCGTCATGTGCGAGGCCTTCCTCCGCATCCATCCCCACTTCGGGCTGTGGCTCAAAGTCTTCAACGTGAAGCCGAAGGTGGTGGATGGTCAGCACACGGAGTGCGGAGGGGCCATGGTGAGCAAGCTATCCAACGTTTCCTGGCCCAAAGGCACCTTTATAGAGACAACAAAGGAATGGCAAAAGCAGTGGTTCTACATCACAGAACCTCGCGGCACCACCTGGGCCGCAGCTGCCGAATTCCGCTCTGGTGCTCCTACGCGGCTCAGCTCCTGGGTCGAGAAGAGTCCGGACTGGTGTTCACCTGATGAGCTGATAGCGCTGCATACGCACATTCAAAGCATGGTGACTAGGGATGTTAAGCTCGTCGACGTCATCTAGGTGATGCTGGTCCACCGGATTCTTCCGTGCCAGCGCCGAAGCCGCCCTTTATGGGAGTTCAATTCGAAGAAGCACCAGACCCTGAGAAGGCTCTTCGACACTTCTCATGAATGGGCCTGGAAGTTGCTCTTTAAGGGCAACGAGAAGCCACCGGCCACGGACTCAGACTGTGGTCACAATTGTAAATGCCCCACCAACGAGGTATGTTTCTTTCAACGTATTCCCAACTTGAATGTTTCGAGGATGATGTCTGAGATTTAGCATTGCTCCTTCAGGATTGGGTGGAGAAGGCGCAACGGATCCAGTGTCCGGCGCCGCTACCCGAGGAACCAGTCATCCCGCACCTGGCGAGGATGCTGGTGCCGGCGCCATGTACGGCGCCGGAGAAGAAGGCCAAGAAGAAGGCCAAGGGGGCTAAGAGTGGCCCCTGTCGCAAGAGCACTTCAGACGCGACGTCCGAAGACGACAAGGCCCATTCCTCCGTCCCCAAGGACAATGACGAGGAAGAGGAGGAGGAGGAGGAAAACAACCCTCCTCCCGAAGAGAAGAAGATGAAGAAGAGGGTGGCCCCATCACATCCGGAGGCGATAGCGCCCAAAAAGGGGAAGAGCGCCCAGTGGTCAACACCGCATGGGACGTTCACAGTAGTCCGGAACGACGCCCCCGCACGAGGCCTCAGGCCGCATCGTAAGCGACATGGCTCATTTACGCGCATATCCAACCCTTTATTTTTATTATGCTGACATGGTTAATCCATACTTTTGCAGTTCGGCCCGTGACCTTATCCAGCGTTCCTCATCTAGAGGTTTGCTGGCTCCGTCGGAGATGGCGAGCATGTCGCCACTGCCTGCTTGCTCCCCCGGGGCCAGGGACGACACCGAAGTGTTATCTCGGAGGGTCGCTCAGGAGGGAGGAGCTTAGGACATTGTCCGAGGGGTGCCATAAGGCGGGACCTCCGCTACCGGACATATGGGGGAGCAGATCCCCAAGGAGACCAGTGAAGAGGGCCGTATTGAGTTCGGCCCTCAGCCGGATACGATTTCGGAGATCCATATGGCTCCAGAATCAGGTGAGCACCCTCCTTTGGAGGAGGGGTGTGTGCCAATTCCTCCGGTGGCCCCTGTCCACCCAGGGGCACCGGATGACCTGATGGAGGCGCTACGAGGCGCCTCCGTTGTGGACGAGCACCGTGTCCTTATGGGTGCGGTGATCGAGAAGGTTCAGTCCGCCAAAAGTGGACTAGACGAAGCCTGCAGCAGTCTGTTGACAGGTTTCGAGGTAAGTGACATAGAAAGAGGAAAACCCCATGTATTCAGTAGCCCCTGAGACACTGTCTGGAGTTCGGCAGGAAGAACCGGATAGAGGATCAACCTCTTATTGTAGGATACTAACAGAGTATGTATGAATAAGCATGCGTCACTGTTGGCCGTGACCTCGCATACTACCGAGGTCTCCGACCTAAAGCAGAAGCTGGAGCGGATCGAGAATGAGCTCGGCGAGATTAAGGTTCAGCTCCAAGAGAAGCAAGGTGAGGAACGACTTGCTATATGTTCGGGAAAGGATAAGCACTGTGTAGTGACAGCGGTATCGTTATATGTGCAGAAGCCGCGACCGAGGTCGAGGCCCTAAAGAAGGCCCTGGGCGAGGCCGAGGAGAAGGCTGTCCAGCAGCAGGCCGATTGAAAGAAGCTCAAGGCCCGGGTCAAAGAAGTCCAGCAGGAGCTCAAGGATGCGGTGAAAAAATGCGAGACCTTGGAGCATGATGCATCGGTTCAAGGGACCGAACTCGCCAAGGCTCGTCAAAGCATGGAGACTTCCAAGAATGAGGCCCAGGCCACCCTCCAGGAGATCCAGGAGGCCAAGAAGATCACGGCGGGTAAGGCATTTAAGATGCAAAGCAAGTATGCGGAGAAGCAGTACCTTTTACTAACTCGAGTTCGGAGTTCCCCAGGGGCCTTCGCGGATTTGCTACACAGTGTATCCGATGCCACGGAGTTCTATCGAGCCGAAGGAGGGGGTTCCATGGAGAAGCTATTCTAGTCGCAGTATGCGGCGCCGGAGCATCCTGTGTCCTTCACCGATCAACTGAAACAGCTGGTGGAGCTGCATAGGGTGGCCGAACTAGCCATTAAGGATTTGATAATCCGGCTATGGCCAGCCGAAGCTATGCCCAGCAGCTACTTCAGACTCGTGAGGTGGGTGGTGAACGCCTGTGCTCAGCTGGACGTCGTGAAGCGCTCGGCCTGTATTGAAGGTGCGCGCATGGCCTTCGCCCGTTGCAAGATGTGGTTGGCGAAGATGGACGCCGTCGAGGTGACCAGGGGGGCACCGGAGGGCAAGGAGCACCGTACACCGGAACGGTATTTTGCGGATGTCCTGGAGGGGTCTCGCCTTGCGGCAGCACAATGTTCACAGGACATTGTGTTTGAATGAATGTATTCATGTTTGCCTTTGCCTTGTATTATGAGAAACAAAGCCTGTTTTGTTAATGCAATTTTGTTATGCTTTGATTGTTTCCTCCTGTGCGGCCGTGTTATATGTAATATGAGGGTTGGCCAGTCGTCGGCTTCTACCCTCACGTAGATAGTACGGAGGTGTTCGGGATGGAATCTAAACAATCTTGATCCAATTACATGGTCCTTGAAGGAGTTGTTTGGCGCAACGAACAAGGCAATCGGACTATACGGCTTGAACGCCCTCACTTAGCCATAGGAATTTTATAATAAAGCATGGGTGCAGCCCTTGGTTCGAGCCAGAGTGCTGTCATCATCTGATCGGGAAGTGCCGATCTTTCGCATAATGCAGATAAAATCTCCAACGATTTGTAACTCTCGAGTAGCTGACCAGCTCTCGCCGTATCATGATAGTCAGTTTTAGGCTTTCTCTACTGAGGTGCTCGTCCGGTCCAAGCCAGTGCACAATCGCAGTAGTTCTCCCTTTGCTACCCTAGCCGATGGAGCGGAATGTAGGGTAGCAAGCACAGGGGCCGGGCAACCCAACTATTGACCAAAGAAATGATTCGGAGCCAATGCATATAATGCTAGATTCGAGGTGCCAAACTTATGTGTAAGAAGTGTTCGGACTATGCTGCCGTATTGTGGGGCGATATGTAGCCCCTGGCGAATATGAAACGTAAAATAGTGTCGATGCAGTAGATAGGTAGATTGAAATAAAACAAAGTAAGAAGCGAAAAACACAGGGACTGGGCCACGAACCATTTTTATTATAACTGGATGTATACGTCAAGGCGTATCTTGTACAGATGGTGCTAGAAGTATCCGGCTATTTAACATGCCGGAATCAGTGTGGCGCAGCGTGCGGGTCCTGAGAAATAAGTGTGAATATCGTCAAGAAAAACATGTAAAGGTTACCCTACACACCTGTGTTGCTTGCCTCTGTTGCATTCTAGTCGTTCTAGAGGACTTGATATCAAGCCTCATTGGGGCTGGGACGGGGGCCGAATTGCTAGTCGAGCTCTTGACGAGCCGCGCTGTCCTGTTGCAGTGTAGTTCGGACCCTCTTGATGGTGTCCAGGGGCTCGGCAACTGAAGTACAATGCTGCTTGAGAAGGCCGTTCTGTACTTCTGCTGCGAGGGCGGCGGTTTGCTCCTCTGTTCGGAGGGAGCGTTCCGTATTGCCATTGACTGTTATGATGCCGCGTGGACCGGGCATCTTGAGCTTGAGATAAGCATAGTGTGGCACTGCATTAAATCTAGCAAACGCGGTTCGTCCGAGCAGTGCGTGGTAGCCGCTGCGGAAGGGGACGATATCAAAGATTAACTCTTCACTTCGGAAGTTGTCCGGAGAACCGAAGACCACCTCCAGCGTGATTGAGCCCGTACAGCGGGCCTCTACACCTGATACAAATCCTTTAAAGTTAGTCTTTGTTGGTTTGATTCGTGAGGGATTAATGCCCATCTTTCGCACTGTATCCTGGTACAGCAGATTGAGGCTGCTTCCACCATCCATCAGGACTCGTGTGAGGTGGAATTCATCGATGATTGGGTCAAGGACCAGTGCGGCCGAACCGCGGTGGCAGATACTAGTCGGATGATCTCGTCGATCGAAGGTGATCGGAAATGACGACCATGGATTGAACTTGGGGGCGACTGGCTCTACCACGTTGACGTCCCTAAGTGCTCGCTTGCGCTCCTTTCTGGGGATGTGCGTGGCGTATATCATGTTCACCGTTTTGACCTGGGGGGGATTTCTTCTGTCCCCCGGTGTTCGGCTGCCGGGGCTCTTCATCATTGTCCTCACTTTGTGATCCCTTTTCTTTGTTTTCGGCATTTAACTTGCCCGCCTGCTTGAAGACCCAACAATCCCCGTTGGTATGATTGGCTTGCTTATCCGGGGTGCCGTGAATTTGGCACGGACGGTCAAGTATGTGGTCCAGGCTGGAAGGTCCTTTGTTGTTTCTTTTGTAGGGCTTCTTCCATTGGTCGGACTTGGAGCCATTGAATTCGGCGTTGACTGTGGTGTCCTCGGTGTTGTCGCCATTGCTTCAGCGTTTGTGTCTATTGCACCGGAGCTTGCCGGTGCTGTTATTGGACTCGGTGGGGCTTGCCTGGCTGGCTGTGTTTTTGCTACGAGACAGCCAACTGTCCTCGCCTGCGCAAAAGCGGGTCATGAGTGTCGTAAGGGCTACCATTGACTTCGGTTTTTCTTGTCCGAGGTGGCGTGCTAGCCATTCGTCACGAATGCTGTGTTTGAAGGCTACTAGGGCCTCGGCATCTGGACAGTCAACGATCTGGTTCTTCTTGGTTAGGAACCTAGTCCAGAATTTTCTGGCTGATTCTCCAGGTTGTTGAACTATGTGGCTTAGGTCATCGGCGTTTGGTGGCCAGACATAAGTTCCTTGGAAGTTGTCAAGGAAAGCCTCTTCCAAGTCTTCCCAGCGACATTAAGTCCTGGAATTGTCAAGGAAAAGCCTCTTCCAATCTTCCCAGCTGTCCATAGAGTTCTCAGGCATCTATTAACCCAGTGCCGAGCTGTCCTTTGACTTCAATGGATTGTATTGATGCTGGAGTCATTCTCCCATGCTGGATGAGATAAATCCTCAATCAATACTTGCAAGGACGGTTGTCCATCGTATTGATTCGATATGACGCTTGAACCCTCGGCGAATTCCAATATCCAATCTTCATCTGTGACTAGAGCAGGTGTGCGACCCCCTTCTACGGCCCATTATCTGACCTCGAAGTCCCGTTGCAGATTCGGACTCCGAGCTGTTAGGTTGTCACCGTCCGAAATCGACTAGTGTTCGAAGCACGTCCCCGCATCCCATGATGCATCTGTTGTGTCCTGCTCACGTCTGGTGTCTATCGGAGGTCGTACATGTACTCCTAGACTTTGTCCCTTCTTTATTGAGAGGGTGGTGTCGCTGTTCGGCCTGAGTTGCCGCTTTATCCCAACCACGGTGGCCGTTCAGCCGCCCTGTCCCGACACGTGGTGGTCGGTCCGCATTACGCGAGGGAGATATGTGCTTCCGCGCCTCCTCATCGAATTGAGGTAGCAGTCTGCGTTTCGGTATATGTGCTCCGGCGCCTCCTCATCGAATTGAGGTAGCAGTCTGCGTTTCGGGTAGCTCTTGGCTGGGCGGTTGAGGCCGTATTCCTCGCCTGTCAGGACATCAGTCCATCTGTCGACGAGCAGGTCCTGTTCAGCTTGAAGCTGTTGTTGTTTCTTCTTCAGGCTCCTTGCGGTGGCTATGAGCTGAAGCTTGAAGTGCTCCTTCTCGAGAGGATCCTCAGGCACGGTGAAGTCTTCGTTGTCGAGGCTTGTTTCCTCCTCGGAGGGTGGACGGTAACTATCATCCTCCGAGTCATCTTCCATGACCTATTCGTCAGGGTTGTCTTGTCTGCTGTCGTGTTCCTGTTCGGATGTAGTCCCGACAGGGTCTTCGTTGTTTTCGGCGTCGCTCGGGGTACTATTTTTTCCGGTGCCAGTGTTGCCGTCCTTTGAGCGGCGGGGCTTGGAGTGGCGTTTGGGACGCCGGCGTTTGGACTGTGTCTCGGAGGCTTTATTCATATTTGGCTCTTCTTTGTCGTCGCCAGATCCTTTAGGTGTATCAACCATGTACGCGTTGTATGAAGAGGTAGCCGTCCAACGTCCAGTGAATGGCGGGTCTTGGCCCTGCTCCTTGTCAACATCGTCGTCCATACCGTCGATGTCTTCGGAGCCATAGTCAAGCATGTCGGTTAAATCATCGACAGTGGCTATGAGGTGGGTGGCGGGTGGGAAGCAAAATTCCTCATTGTCCGTTTCTAGCTCGAACCGGACATAGTTCGGCTGAGAGTCCTTCTCCAAGGACAAATTTTAAAAAGATTTTAGCATGTCGCCCAAAGGCGAGTGCTGGAAGACGTCAACGACGCTAAACTCGAAGATCGATAACCGATCTAGCTCGGTGTCCGTGGGCGTACACAGTCTAGAACTTACAGCCAGAGACGAGTCCGAAGTTCCGTTAAAGCGACTGCTGCAGGGCGTCGAGTCCATGTGCGGCTCCAACTCCGTGGACTCTGAGGCCTTGGATGGCTCGATCTACTTTGGCTCTAAGGTCGTTGCAGCCGTAGGAACCATCTCGTGGGTGTGATCTGATGACAGATTTATGTCACGTTCATCGGGATGAAGGGGAGCGATCACCGCAGGCTCAAATCCCTTGAAGATCAAGTCTCCATGGATATCCGCGATGTAGTTCAAGCTTCTGAATCCAACCTGATGTTCAGGGGCATAGCTGTTGATCTGCTCCAGATGGCCAAGCGAGTTGGCCCGTAGTACGAAGCCGCCGAATACGAAGATCTGTCTGGGGAGGAAGGTTCCTCTTTGGACAGCGTCATTATTGACGATTGAAGGGGCCATCGAGCCTCTTGTCGACGGCACAGTGGAACTTTCAATGAAAGCACCAATGTCGGTGTCAAAACCGGCGGATCTCGGGTAGGGGGTCCCAAACTATGCGTCTAGGATCGATGGTAACAGGAGACAGGGGACACGATGTTTACCCAGGTTCGGGCCCTCTCTATGGAGGTAATACCCTACTTCCTTCTTGATTGATCTTGATGAATATGAGTATTACAAGAGTTGATATACCACGAGATCGTAATGGCTAAACCCTAGAAGTCTAGCCTATGAATATGGTAATGAGTATATGCGTTCTCTTTTCCGGACTATTCCCTTCGGTTTATATAGACACCGAGGGGATCTAGGGTTTACATGGAGTCGGTTACATAAAAAGGAATCTTCGGTTGCCAAGCTTACCTACCATGCCAAGTAGAGTCCCATCCGGACACAGTGTAGTCTTCGATCTTCACGTCTTCACAGCCCATCAGTCCGGCCCATGGATAACAGGCCGGACGTCCGAGGACCCCTTAGTCCAGGACTCCTTCAGGGGGCACTGCACACGGCTAAACAATCAACTTTTGTGTCTATGGGGTGCCCCCTCCCCCGTATATAAAGGAGTCGAGGAGGGGGAGGGCCGGCCCTCTCATGTCACGCCCAAGGGGGGAGTCCTACTCCCGTTGGGAGTAGGATCCCCTCTTCCCTTATTGGAGTAGGAGAGAAAGGAAGGGGGAGAGAGAGGGAAGGAAAGGGGGGGGGCACCCAATTCAGATTGGGCTTGGCGGGGGGGCCTCCACCTTGGCCGCCTCCACCTCTCTCCCACTAAGGCCCAATATGGCCCATACACTCCCCGGGGGGTTCCGGTAACCCCCTGGTACTCCGGTAAATGCCCTAACTCACCTGGAACAATTCCGATGTCCAAACATAGCCTTCCAATATATCAATCTTTATGTCTCGACCATTTTGAGACTCCTCATCATGTCCGTGATCACACCCGGGACTCCGAACTACCTTTGGTACATCAAAACACATAAACTCATAATATCGATCGTCGCCGAACGTTAAGCGTGCGGACCCTACGGGTTCGAGAACTATGTAGACATGACCGAGACTCACTTCCGGTCAATAACCAATAGCGGAACCTGGATGCTCATATTGGTTCCTACATATTCTAGAATATCTTTATCGGTCAAACCGCATAACAACATACGTTGTTTCCTTTGTCATCGGTATGTTACTTGCCCGAGATTCGATCGTCGGTATCTCAATACCTAGTTCAATCTCGTTACCGGCAAGTCTCTTTACTCGTTCCGTAATGCATCATCCCACAACTAACTCATTAGT
>NC_053023.1:66733947-66751045 GCF_003073215.2 Triticum urartu | reverse complement strand
CTATATTCTCCTAGAGATTAAGCTTGAGCAGGGAGTAGTAACCGTCTTGGTCTCTAAACGAAAAGATCCCAAGGAGTATGCGGACATGACTGAAATCCTCAAGAAGTAAGTTAAATCGATCATTATCCACCATATCAGCAACTTTGTTCATTTCCTGATATCAAGTAATTGTTTTCTTTGTCCGGCAGGGTTTGGAGAAAATTCACCAAAACAGTTCCGGGACTGCCGAAGGAGCTGGAATTTAGACACCCGAAAGTAAGTACTATAGTAGCATGTTCCGCGCATCTCCTAGTGATTCAAGCGCTAGTTTCATCAATACCATTTAGCATTCTTGCTTATCAGTTTGATTGACCTCTATTTCTTATAAAGTGGTTGTGGCAGGAACAAGGGAATGATTTCTGTGGATACTACATCTGCGAGTCCATCCGCCACACGACCTGTGAGCGGGGCGGGTACTCTAACGAACAATATGAAGTACGTAAATAACAACATTCACAATTTTATTTTATTACCATCATTTGTGTTGAGTTTCATTCATTTATATATATATATATATATATGTAGTGACCCCCTTCTTCAAATTGGATGTTTCGGAAGCGGGATGAACTCCTAGCACCAGCTCGCACGCGAGCAATTCAAGAGGAATTGGTGGCATTCTTTCTTGACCACGTGATCCCTGAAGACGGAGAATTCTATGTGGACCCTGAGTCCGTATGATTATATTTGTAAGAGATAATTATTGTATATATGTAGCCGGTAGTGTGAGATAGATACACGAGAACTTGTTGTTCGACCAATCTCTCGGAGAAGGAGAGGTGGTCGATATCACTTCTCTCTGTATATATGCATATATGTTCATGACGATCTTCGGTTTCCTTCGTTTGCTTACTAGCTAGCTAGCGTGTCTAGTCCTCTCTATATACGTATGTATAGTACGTAGCGTCGACCAAGCACGGACATAACAGAGGACACTTCTCTCTATTAATTATAACTAGCTAACACAATATATGAAACACCTAAATTAACCCCCCAAAACCCCCAACCCCCCCCCCTTTCAAAAAAAAACAAAAACCCCAGCCACAGAAGTGCTGACGCGTGGATGCCTATTGGTCCCGGTTGGTGCCACCAACCGGGACCAAAGGGTCTCCACGTGGGCAGTGCGCAGAGCCCAGTCAGGAGACCCTTTGGTCCCGGTTGGTGGCACCAACCGGGACCAATGGGTCTCCTGACTGGGCTCTGCGCACTGCCCACGTGGAGGGCCTTTAGTCCCGGTTCTGGATTGAACCGGGACTAAAGGGGGGAGATATTAGTACTGACACTTTAGTCCCGGTTCCGGAACTGGGACTAAAGGCCCTTACGAACCGGGACTATAGGCCCTTTTTCTACCAGTGAGACATCGACCTAGGTATTTTTTTCTGGACTTCATAAAAAAGCATATATGTTTTTCCTGTAATATCTAGTAGAAGAACTAATTTGTATGTCTAACAGATGGACAGGACTTGGATAACTTCTGCTCGAAGATTCTCCGCTGCATATGTCGAGGGGGTTGAAAACTTCATGAACTTTATCAGAGCTGAGTACGGTGGTCCGAAATCAGATGTGCTCTGCCCGTGCAGCAG
Organism: Triticum urartu; assembly: GCF_003073215.2. NCBI lineage: Eukaryota > Viridiplantae > Streptophyta > Magnoliopsida > Poales > Poaceae > Triticum > Triticum urartu. The sequence goes on along the minus strand of NC_053023.1, from coordinate 66,749,426 downwards.
TTGTATGCATTCAGTTACAAGACCCCAGTCAACTATGCAAAATCATCTACACTTGTATGGGATGTCGGTCACATATACTAGGTGGGTTCATCATGGTGAAGCTGTGAATGTCAATGTTATTGACTAGGTGGAAGCAGCAGATCACCATCTTGTTCTGCCTGATGCTCAGGTGGAAGAGGAGGAGGAGGTGGTGGTGGCGGAGCCAGTGAGTTTGACCAACATTGAAACAATGCTACGAAATGCTCGTGCATTCCGTTAACTTTCACCTACAGAAGAAAAACGGTGGGCCCGCATGTTGGAACAATGCAATGTTGCTGTCACCCCAGGAAATAAGCTGTCAGTATTCTCAGCTATGGTCACCTTTCTTCAGGTGAAGACATCTGGGCGGATGACTAACAAATCATTCGATGCAATGTTGGCTTCTTTCCGCGAATCTTTCCCAGATGCGTCTGAGCTGCCACACACCTACAGTAAAATGAAGAATTTCCTTTGTGCAGTTGGAATTGGATATGATATGATCCATGTTTGTAAGAATAATTGTGTTCTGTTCTGAAAGGATTATGCCAACTTAAGTGAATGCCCGAAATGCAAATCATCAAGATGGAAATATGGCGATGCTGTGAAGAGGATTCCTCATAATGTTCTGAGACATTTTCCAATTACACCAAGATTGCAGAGGTTGTTTCATGATGTTGAAATAAGAGAGGATGTACTGTGGCATTCTAAGAACCAGGAGTACAGAGATCAGAATGTAATGAGCCATCCATCTCATGGTAGTGAGTGGAAAAGCTTCAATGATAAACACAAAGAGTTTGCTGCTGACCTGAGAAACATTAGAATTGGCTTAGCTTCAGATGGATTTAACCCATTTGGTCACCAGAGCGCCACATATAGCATGTGGCTAGTGCTTGTTATCCCTTACAACATGCCTCCAAATGTCTACACCAAAGGATCAAACTACATGATGGCCTTGCTCATCCCAGGTCCAAAAAGTCCTGGAATGGATTTTGATTTGTTCATGGAGCCTCTTGTGGAGGAACTTCAACAGCTATGGAAGGGTGTTCTCACTCGAGACCTATATAGCAGCCCACCAGCTGATTTCTTTCTGCGTGCTGTTATAATTTGGTGCATCCATGATTATCCGTCTTTGGGCACTATGTCAGGGCGAACGACACATGGTTACAATGCATGTGTTCGCTGTGACAGCAATCCGCTGTCATACGCAATACTTGGCAAGATCTGTTACATTGGACACCGCCGTTTCCTTGCCAAGGACAAGCCGCTTCCTAGAAAATACCGAAGACATGTGTTCAAAGCATGAAAACCGTGATGCGGCAAAGAGGCTCACTGCCGATGAGTTGCAAGTGGAATTAGAAAAGGTCAGGCATATTACACCAGGAAACCATCCTGATAATGGTAGCGGGAAAAGGAAGCGTGGCAGGGCAGAAGAGAGATTATTGTTTACCCGCAGGTCCACTTTGTGGGACTTAGAGTATTGGAAAGATTTGGATCTGTGGCATAATCTTGATGTGATGCACATCGAGAAAAATATATGTGACAACATTATCGGCACACTTCTTGATATTGAAGGCAAGACGAAAGATACCTTAAAATCTAGGATTGATTGGACACACCTGGGTATCCGACAGGATTTGCAGGTGCAAGATGAAGGTAAACCACGGGATATGGCACCAGTTGTGTACGTCTTGGACAAGGTAAAAAGAAAAGAATTCTGCGAGGTCCTGTCACGTGTGAGATTCCCACATGGATTTGCTTCAACCCTGAAAGGAGAGTCAGTGCAGATGGAAACAAGGTACAAGGGTTGAAAACTCATGACTGCCACGTCCTACTTCAAAGGGTTATACCTGTTATCCTTAGAGGATTGGGCCGCCCTGACTTATACAGAGTAGTTGTAGAGTTGGGACAATTCTTCAAGGAACTCTGCAGTAGGAATATCAGGATAGATGCTTTGGAGCTTCTTAGAGACAAGATACCAACTATCTTATGAGACCTTGAGAAGATATATCCTCCAGCCTTCTTTGATGTGATGGTGCATTTGGCTGTTCATCTACCTGATGAGGCACTACTTAGAGGTCCAGTACAGTATGGCTGGATGTACCCTATTGAAAGGCGGCTAGGCACTTTCAAGGGCTATGTGAGGAACAGAGCTAGACCCGAGGGTTCCATTGCAGAGGCCTACATTGCTACAGAAGCGTTGACATTCTGCTCAAAATACATTGAAACAGCTGATCAGCTTAGAAAAGGGGTGGGTGAAGACAATCCCGGGCTCAATGTTTTCGATTATTCTGTTCGAGTTACAGGGAAGAGTCGACAAGAGGACAAACCTAAAGATTTGGACAAAATGGTTTGGTATGTGTTGAATAACTGTCCTGAGATACTACCTTATATCAAGTAAGTGCAGTACTACAGCTTATACATCGTAATCTACTAAACTTGCAGCACATTCTTATATATTTAGATGTTTGACGTGATCACTGCTATGTTGTGTAGCATCTACAAAGAGGAGTTACTGCCGCAAAATCCAAGAAACATTGACAAACTGGTTATGGCAGGATTTGCGAAATGGTTCAAGAACCATGTAAGCTTTTGAAGTGCACTGTCAATTTTTTTTAATATATTGAGTACCTAAGATGATCACCTTGTCTATTTTCTAACCATAGGTTAAGAAGATGCGCGAGGATGGGCAGGCAGTTGATGATGCCCTTTACGCACTAGCAATGGGTCCTGATACTCGGGTAAGATATTATGAATCTTGCGTTGTTGGAGATGTGCGCTACAACACCCTTGCACGAGACGAAGGCAGGAAGACACAGAACAGTGCCATCATGAGCACGGATACATATGACAAAGAGACAACTGAAATGTATGCTAACATAACAGACATTATTCAGTTGCAGTATATCTCCAGTTTCGAGGATCATCGGTGTGTGGTTCTGTTGTGCTGTCATTGGTATAACCTGTTTTCCAGGATCGCAAAACCCAGAGCTAATGATTATTTCAAATCCATCAATGTCAAGGTGGCGTACCAGACCAACGAGCCTTTCATTTTGGCAAATCAAGCAACACAGATATTTTTCTTGGAAGACACATTTGCACGTAGCGATGACTGGAGAGTATTGCAAAGGTTTGAGTAGAGGAATTCGTTTAATGAAGTTGCACAACAAGATGATGCTTACACTGCTCCTGATGTACAAGATAACACAGATGTTCCTAATATCTTGGAGAACCATCACGTCAATGACGCCGGCAAAAAGATTGCCTGTCGTGCTGTGGACATACAAGAGTTGATCAAGAAGAAGCCAACATTTGAGGACGTTGAGGACAAAGAAGAAGATGACACCGTGGGGAATTACGATTCAGACTGATACACATGTCAAAGATGTTGACGCTGCTGCTGCTGCGGATGATGAGTACATTGCTTTTGTTGTATTTGCTTGTCAGAAGACGTTTTTTATCTACTATGTGAAATTGTGTTTGCTATGACAACTGAAACCTGATGAACATGTTGTTTAGTATTTTGCTGTGAGAACATCACTTGTTATGTATGCTGATTTGTGTTTGGTTATTGTATGACAACTAAAACATGATGACATTGTTGTTTAGTTGTACTCATATTTGGCTGTGAAACCTGAATTTGATGACATAGTTTGCTGTTGGACTGCAATTTGCTCAACGTCTTCGAATGAGAACAAATCTGACCCGACAGGGCCTCTGCTATTTATTTATTTATATGAGCAAAAGGGGATACCCCTTGATTTCCGAATAGAAATCATTAGCTGTTCAAAACACTACGCCCAGCCTGCTACACAGGTTTCATTCATTACTAGTTTCAGCAAAGTGCTCATGTCGTAGCCATTGAATACATCACGAGTGCTACATACACTGCAAATAAAGAGACAATCATCCTACAGAGCACATCGATTTTTCCCATTATCTTCACAAGCTCTTTCATCTCCTCATTGCTGTCAAGGCCGTTCAGCAGCTGTTGCTTGGCCATGATTAGAGGAACTACATCTTTAACCTTCTGCTCTGCATCTTCCTCTTCTGCTGTTCTTTCAGTTACTTGTCCAACACCCCAACCTGCTGGTATTGGGATTCCTCGGCTAACCAACTAATCAGCGTAGTTGCATTCCCCCACATCAGCAACTTCCCAGAAATACAAATCACACGAATCTTCCCTTTCCTGCACGAATCAAATTGGAGGATCATCAACCAAACTATTAAAAAAATCAGCAACTGAAAGCAGCAGAACAACACTTAAACATATTATTACCCCATGATTCGGGCATTTGTAGAAGACTCGGCCAGGGTTGCGGATTATGGTAGAGACGCGACGGATGACTCTGCGTGATTTGCAGCAGTGGCACCACACCAACGGCAGCGGTTTGCGATGAGCAATCGGCTGCGGTGCGCGTGCCGGCGGGGGTGTGATGAGACCCACAGGCGATGGTACGGGTGGCGAGTTGGCGCATATCTGGTTGTTGCCTGCTGAAGAGTGGGTGGACGAGCAGCCAGCGGACATGGTTGCTGCGGCCAGAGCTTCTGATGCTAGGCAGAGTAAGTAGAGAAGAGGAGAAGCGAACGTTGGATATGTCAGTTTCATTACTTGTGGAGTAGCATAGCACCATATATAGTCATAGTCTAGGTTTGGATTCGAACCAGCTACAGGAGCACATCTTTCTTTTTTCTAAAACTCGGCAACGTCTCTTTACTGGTACACTAGCTTGTTCTGTACACCTTCCCAAGTCTTTGATTTCTTTCCCTTTTTTGTGAGGAAGGAAGGAGGACAAAATTGAGAGTTCCTGGGACTCGAACCCAAGACTTCTCGGTTGAAAACCAAGGGTGCTAGTCACTTATGTGGTGAACGTTCCCTGTGAGGAGGACGGCAGATGAACGCATTTTCCTTGCAGTTTTCTTCCTATATATAAAAAAGTATGCTACTTGGTGTCCGCTTAGTCAACAAACGATTGTGCCAACCTTGACCGTTGGATTGACATTCAACGTCTGTCTCGTTTCTTCACTCTCTTCCTCGAGCCGCCAAAGCCAAACTAGCTCCGACTCTTGTTCCCGTCCGAGGCCTCACCATCATCCTCCGCCTTGGTTCGCTCGCCACGGCGCCGCCCTCCGGTGTTGTCAACATGGTCAACAACCGAGAGGAATAAGGAGATGACTGTACATGGTGAGGATGACAGTAGGGACCCAGCAGGGCGCGCAGTAATTTTGTTTTTTCGGGACGGAGAAGGGTATCAACTGGGTTGTGCGGGACCCGTGGCCCGTCTAGCCCAGGCTTTTATTTCATATGTTTAGCACATGACCAGCCCATTTTGTTTTTTTCCTTTCTGAAAATTGCTAGCAAGCTATTTTGTTTTTTGCAGAATAACCAACGTAGGCCTACTTGCTTTTCTACGCCCTGCTGGGCCGGAAATCTTTCAAGACGAGGAGGGATGCATTTTGCCCAGAAAATGGGCTATAAGTAATAAGAAATGGGCTGTAAAATGAAAAACTACAGCAAACAGATAATTAGTTCCAAAATACTGTTTTCTTTCGGATTTTGATATTTTAAATTTCATTGTTTTTGTGCGGGTAAAATTTCATTGAATTTAAATTAAGGTATATTTAGATTTAAAATTAATTTGAATCTGGCTAGAAATTTCGGGCTGTATGCTATTTGGGACAGATTTGGAGGCTGACTTGTGGATCTACTAGGTTGACGTGTACTTTGGCTTTGTCAACTTAGTCCACAAACGATTCTAGCAGCAGTGACCGTTGGATGTTAATCCAATGGCCATGCTTCTTCTTTAATATTTGATCTTCTTGCTCCAGCCGCCCAAACCAGCTCCGGTGGGACTACCTGCTCCCGCGTCCCGTGGTCGGCTATGCTACCGCATAGGCCGCACCGCCCCACCCTACCTCATTGCTGGCCAGGCCATTCCTCTACTCACCCACACCTCCTGTTATTTTCCAGCGACGGCAGCCGGACCAGTAAACCCTCGTACTCCCCACTGCGTGGGCAACCATTGCCGAGTCTTCCCCGGCTCCGTGTCATTCCCTTCCTAGGCCTCGCCGTCATCCACCGACATGGTGCTCTCGGCGCGGCCTGGTCAACTTGGTCAATGAACGACATCCATCGGCCGTGGACTGTACGCGCAAAATAATGATTCCTCCATGTGACAGCTGGGACCCACCGGAAGGGCCTCCGTATTTCGCGAAAAAGACATTCCCCCCGCTGACACGTCGGACCCACCAGCTATATCTTCGCATGCAAGGAAGTGCCTCCTTATTACGCACAAAAAAATGAATACCCCCCTATTAGCTGGGACTCACCATAGTGGGAGGATGACTTGTGGGCCAACAAAGTTGACGTGGACGGAGGGCTTTGTCAACTTAGTCAATATGAACGATTCTAGCTCCAGTGACCGTACGATGTCCATCCAACGGGCGTAGTGCTTCTTCAACCTCTGGTCTTCTTGCTCCAGCCGCCCAAAGCAGCGCCGGTCGTGCCGCATGCTCTTGCCTCCCGTGGCCAGCTGTGCTACCGCGGAGGCCTCACCGCTCCCTACTATTCCCACCGCTGGCCAGGCCCTGCGGCGACGGCAGCCTCACGCCGCAGCCAAACCAGTGAACCCTCGTACTCCTCTCCGCGCGGGCTTCCACTGCCGCGTCTTCCCCGGCTCCGCGTCGTCCCCTTCCTAGGCCTCGCCGTCGTCCACCGCCGTGGTGCTCTCCACGCGGCGTGGTCAACATGGTCAAGGAACGACTTCCATCGGAAGAGTACTGTACGTGGAGAGGCTGACAGCTGGGTCCAAGGCCACAACCCAGTTTTTTTTGTGATTTGCCAAGTAAGTCGCATTGTCAAGCCTGTTGGGCTGCAAATCTTCCAAGACGAGGAGAGCTTTCATTCGGCTGGCCGAGAAAATGGCCCATCAGTAATGAGAAATGGGCTGTACATTTTTAAAACACATCAAACCGGCAATTAGTTTCAAATATCTTTTTTTTTCATTTCAAGATTTTAAATTACATTTATTTTTATGCGTGGAGAATTTGTTGGATTTTATATTGATATACATTTATTTTTAAAATCAGTTTGAATGTGAGTCGAAATTTTAGGATTAAAAACAGTTCGGACCGCACCGAAATATGCAAAATTTCATATAATTTTTTAACCGTGGCCACAATTTGGGCTGTAATGCTAACAAAAAGAATATGGGCTCAAAAAAAACCTTAAGAATTAGCAAATGGGCTGAAAATCATTAGAAATAATGGCAGATGGGTTGTATGCTGTTTTCCACAGATTTGAGGCTTTCCTAAAAAAAGGTTGATGCACAAGCAGTGACTGTTGGATGTCCATCCAACGGCCGCCGTGCTTCTTCAATCTCTGCTCTTCCTGCTCCAGCCGCTCAAACAAGCGCCGATGGGACTGCCTGCTCCCTCCTCCCCGCGGCCGGCTGTGCTGCTGCGCAGGCCTCACCGCCCCACCGTACTCCCATCGCTGGCCTAGCCATCCCTCTACTCACACACACCTGCTGTTATTCTCCGGCGACGGCAGACGAACCAGTAAACCCTCGTACAGTCGTACTCCCCTCCGCATGGGAAACAAGTGCCGAGTCTTCCCTGCCTCCGTGTCGTTCCCTTCCTAGGCCTCGCCGTCGTCCACTGCCATGGTGCTCTCGGCGCGGCCTGGTCAACGTGGTCAACGCCGACATGCATCTGAAGTGGACTGTACGTGGAGAGGCCGACAGCTGGGTCCATGGCCGCACGCAAGGAAATGCCTCCTTATTACGCGCAAAATAATGATTCCGCCACCTGACATCAGGGACCCACCGAAAGGGCCTCTGTATTTCGCGAAAAAAACGTTACTGCCGCTGACAGCTCGGACCCACCAGCTATATCTTCGCACGCAAGGAAGTGCCTCCTTATTACGCACAAAAAAATTGAATACTCCCCCTGATAGCTGGGACCTAGTATAGTGGCAGGCTGACTTGTGGGCCTACTAAGTTGACGGGGACGGAGGGCTTTGTCAACTTAGTCAATATGCACGATTCTAGCTCTAGTGACCGTATGATGTCCATCCAATGGCTGTAGTGCTTCTTCAACGTCTGGTCTTCTTGCTCCAGCCGCGCAAACCAGCGCCGGTCGTCCCTCGTGCTCCTGCCTCCCATGGCCGGCTACGATGTGGCGGAGGCCTCACCGCCCCCTACTACTCCCACCGCTGGCCACGCCATCCCTCTACTCACCCACACCCCCTGTTACTCTGCGGCGACGGCAGCCTCACACCGCAGCGAACCGGTCAACCCTCGTACTCCTCTACGCGTGGGAATCCAGTGCCGTGTCTTCCCCGGCTCCGCGTCGTCCCCTTCCTAGGCCTCTCCGTCGTCCACCGCCCTGGTGCTCTCGGCGTGGTGTGGTCAACATGGTCGAGGAACGGTTTCCATTGGACGTGGACTGTACGTGGAGAGGCTGACAGCTGGATCCACGGCCGCAGCAAGGAAGTGCCTCCTTATTACGTGCAAAATAATTATTCCTCCACCTGACAGCGGGGACCCACCAGACGGGCCACCGTATTTCGCCCCCCTGACTGCTGGACCCACCAGCTACATCTTCGCAGGCAAGGAAGTGCCTCACAGTCGGGACCCACCTGGTCAAAGCGTACATACCGTTGTCATTCTGGTCGTGAACGTGTACGTACATATATACTGGTCGATGTAGAGGCGCGCACGTGTCGTAGTAGAGGCGCGCATGTAGCATGTACACGTACGTAGAGCGGCCAGGGTGCAAGAAAGAAAATATGGCCACGTATGTGTACATACGGGCGGTGTCTCGAACGCCTACTCGCGCATACGTACGGCCAGGGCTCGTGTACATGGCTGGGTCGGAAAGGAGAAACAACGTCGTCGTCGTGTTCATGGGGAGGCAACGGAATGCGTCGTGTTCATGGGGAGGCAACGGAATGCGTTGTGTTCATCGAGAGGCAACAGAACGCGTGGGAGCCAACCGGCTGGGTCGGAACGGAATGCATGGTCGTGTTCATCGGGAGGGCTTGGACGGAACAGGCGATGGAAACGAGGCCTGGCGTACCGCACAACGGAGGAAACGGACCTCCTACGTTCGGAACTGGGTCCTGTTGATCAGGAGGGGTCTGGCGTACCGCAAAATGGAGGAAACGGACCTCCTACGGTCGAAATGGGGGTCCTGTTGATCGGGAGGGGTGTGGCGTACCGCAAAATGGAGGAAAGGGACTTGTGTTGGAGCGCTATGGTCAAAACGGGGGTGACGGTGTCCTGGACTAGGGGGTACTCACCACGTCATCTCCCGATCTATTAGATTGGGCCGAGGACCCCCATGGCCGTATACTCATGGGCAAGTTCGGACAGCTGCCGCATACAAGGAATATTCCACAAGACTTAGCGATCAAGACAAGGACTCCTCCCCACCGGCGTATTCGGCTAGGACTCTTGTTATCCTAGGCCTCTGGTGCATTATATAAACCGAGGCAGGCTAGTCGATAGATCAATCAACTCCATACACAACAATCATACCATAGGCTAGCTTCTAGGGTTTAGCCTCCCTGATCTCGTGGTAGATCTACTCTTGTACTACCCATATCATCAATATTAATCAAGCAGGAGTAGGGTATTACCTCCATCGAGAGGGCCCGAACCTGGGTAAAACAAAGTGTCCCCAGCCTCCTGTTACCATCCGGCCTAGACGCACAGTTCGGGGCCCCCTACCCGAGATCCGCCGGTTTTGACACCGACATTGGTGCTTTCATTGAGAGTTCCGCTGTGTGATCGACAAAAGGATCGATGGCTCACCTGCAGATCAACTGCGACTTCGGCGTCTTCGTCACCAGTTCGACTGGTCACCTTGGTTCGACCAAGAATTGCGCCCTGTGTTCGGATCATCATGTTCGGACGAGAGCCTTCATCAAACATCAACTCCGATCTCTATCAAGATCACGAAGGAATTATCTATGGAGCTCGGGGGCTCAACGTCAACATTGCCCTCAAGCGACCGTGCTGTTTTTCTGGACAACAAACTCGTATCTGCCGCCACCACCTCCTTGAGTATCGCTTTGACGATCGCTTTGGTGGAATTGTGTGGAATTGAGTCTACAACAACCCTGGAAAATTTCGTCGAGTTCCGATGGAGGAATCTCTGGCAATCCATCATATACCGGAGCCCTATCAAATCTGGACGGGAATTTGGATGTGTTTAGGACGCGGTGTCCAGCTTCTAGCTCGGACGTCCTTTGGAAGATCCAACCGTTTATCGCCTGCGGAATTCCTATATCTACCACCTCTCAAAATTTCAGCTCGATCCAACCGTCCAAACTCCGGGAACCTTCCGATTAGTGCATCACTTTTCGGATCTATTTTCTGCGCGAAAACGAATGCGACCCGAGTTCATCTTTTTTATGAACGTGATTTCGGACATCCCTTTTGAAGGAAGTTTTGTATGGGGTATTGTGTTTTGTTCCCGAACACACCCCACTAACTTTAAGATCTTTTGAACATGATCTTCAACATCATGCTGGTGTCAAACCAGTCCGGCAATATTACTCCATGGCTGCCGACCTGCGCTAGACACGTCGTCACTTTAGCCGAGCTCAACTTCTTCGGATCATCATCTCGGCAAGCCGAACAAGAGTCCGGCATCGCGAAGGATAAATCATCATCAACATCGCCGCCCCACGGATTACACGGAGCGGGCATATACCGGCATCGCCGCACGGTCGCTTCATCAAGCCGGCATCGACCACGTCACGACCTGCATCGACAGGGCCGCACTATTGCTTCTTCAAGCTGGTGTCCATCACGCCGACCTACTTCGACATCTCGGCTGGACAGGGGGCTTCTCCATCTCTTCATCAACCTACTCCGGACGCTTCGACGTCACTAGCCGACCAGCTCCGTCACGTTAGCTGGACCGAGGGCTTTGCCTCGGCAAGTCAACCTTTACCAGCATTGCCATGCCGTCGTTTTATCGCCCATCAGGCAATGGGTGTGCGGAGCGAGTCCCAATTTTGGGAATCATCTTCCTTCGGATTGCTACAACAAATAAACCAGGTGCTATTAATCCTAGTATTTTTTCTTGTTTGGGTTCATTTTTCCCAAGGAATTATTACTCTGGTTTGTCCATGATATGTACATAGGCCTATCAAATGGTGACCGCATTAACGACGGTCGCGTGGTGGTTCGATCAATTTCCGTACATAGTCCGGCGAACGCCGCATCCGGAGCTCGGACCGACCTGTGAATTCAGGCTTTGCCACTCCTTTACTACATCATGCCGACGCCCTGCATCGACATTGACTTCGGCGCCAGGCCATATTTATTTTATTACTCACTTTGCATAAATTATTTATTATGCAACGTTTTTTTTAATTATCATTATTACTATTATCTCCGATTGGCACTATTTTTTGTGCACATGAAAATGATCCGGCGACTTCGGCGTCACTCTGCCGGTCTGCATTGACCGTGCTATGTCACCACTTCGGCGTGTCGAGCTCTCCGCTCCGCCACCTCGGGACCAGCTTGGGGGATGGAACCTTGCCCCGCATCAAGCTCGGATCGCGTCATCAATACCAAACACATTAGCCAGCTAAGTCGCTTTCATGCTCAAAGCTTTAATTTCTAATTTGTGCTCGGTTCGACCAAGCATTATACTTTTTTGGAAAAAAGTTGCTTGTAAAAAATTTCCTTGTCCAAACTTTGTTTGTGACGCATAAATTCAAATACCCCGTTTACTTGGGGGCTTCCTTTATGAAGCTTTTCCTGTTGCATATGATTATACTTGTACGGCTTCGTTCCTTGTTCGTGTATTACGCCACAATATGCACCACATTGACTTAAGCGATTTGCAAGCTGGGTTGCCTCGCTCCTGTGTCTACCCCTACGTTCCCGATTGTTCGGCTAGGGAGTAAAGGGAGCACCTCTGCGATTGTCACGATCGGGTCACCCGAGCCGGACCTCAGACTGGGTGAAGCCGAAAGCTAGTGCTCTTATAGTTATTCAATGATGGTCGGCACACAACGGAACTCATGAGTACAAAAAATCTATTGCACAAGTCTCATAATAACAATGAGCACCGAAGAAAGGTATCGGTTGGGGTACTATTTTCTTCGAAGATGCTTCTTACACTTCACGGTAATATAGCATAAGTTCCCTGAGCGCGCTTTGTCTGTTACAGCCTTATGGCCTGATTGCCTGGTTATTGGAAACACCGTCGATATTCTCGACCGATGGAGTACATAACACTTTTCAGTCCTTGACCGAAGAGGGAGAAGCTGACGGTCGGTTAAGACGCGTTTAAAGTTCGGTTGAACATAAATATGATATAAGTACTTCGGTACATGCAATCATTCTTCTACCCAAGTCACTTGGGGGCTCTTAAAATTTATATGAGCCGTTTTATAATAAGTGTTCTTCTTCTTAGTCGTGGCAAAGTTTTATTATTATTATTATTTATCACTCCTTTTCTTGACACGAGTGTGCGGTCACTAGCCGGGGAGCCTAATTTCTCTCTCAAGGCCGCTAGAGTTTAGTTTGCTAAACTGGCCTGATGAGAAGTACTCCGCCCTCGGGATAGGAGGTTGAAGCCGTAGGCTGACCCGCTCGAAGTCTTGAGATAGGATGTATCATGCTAAAGCATGACAGAAGCACTTCTTTTTTCTAAGACCAACTTTCGGATTGGCACCGAACACTTGATATTGTTCGGACGTCATGTTTTTACTGACGTTTCTTGGTTTTCCAAACTTTTTCGCACTTTTAAACTATTTGTGCTTTTCCAGCATTAGTCTCGCAGTGCAACGCCGGACACCTTTAGGGATTCGGCAAAAACATTCTCACATATTGCTATATATGCATCGGTTTCGAATTGTATCTTCGGTCAATAGTTGGGTTGCCCGGCTCCTGCACTTGCTTCCTAAGTTCCGTTTTGTTCGGCTAGGCGTGCAAAGGGAGAACCACTGCAATTGTTCTTCCAGCTCACATGGTTAAGCACCTCAGTGGAGAAAGCCAAAAACTGACTGTCACAATAAGCGTAAACTGGTCAGCGATCCGATGACTAAGTTAAATAACGGGCCATTCATAACATTGGCCGAAGTGTTTACGGCTTGACCCCGACTGTCGCCGAACACTACCGGGGGCTATTAACTGGCCTCCCAAACTAAATCCTCGATATTTTGCTCTTACATTAGAGATGAGGTTTAATGATCATGCTTAGCATGACAACCCAAAGAAAGGAACCGATAGCGGGACTATTTTCTTTGGAAGACATTTCTTCTGTTAAACAGTAATATAACTCTCTGCGTACCTTTGTTTATAAAACCGTATGGCCAGATTGCCTTGTTTGTTGTAAATCTTTGCCCTCATAAAGGCTTTATAAAGTAGGAAAAACACTCCTCGGCTATTGGCCGAGGAGGTGGAAGCCGATGGTCGGTCAACAAAGTTTTGTACAATGCGGATCCGAGCATTAATGACGTAAAGTACTTGGATACATAGAGTCATTTCACATAAGTTGTGATTTTACTATGGATATTGATCCTTAATTCGGCCACCCGTGCCCGCATTCAGGCTCGTGGGCTACTGGGCTTCGGGCTTATTATTTACAAATATTAAAGGGGCACATCGATCCCCTGATCTCGTGTTGCCACCCGACCAGTGTCTCGGGGGCTACTGCATTGCTTGTCCAATGCAGAAAATTTTATGTGAAATATAGTTTCCGAGGAGATTTTGATCCTCAGGTTGGTCGGCCGCACCCAACCTGAGTCTCGAGGACTGAGCACGCCGCTTTTAGTGTCCCGAAGTATTCTGCCGAGCTTGGACTTGATCCTCAGGCCGATTTTGCAAATCAACATGAGTCTCAGCGGCTACTAGGATTAGCGGTCTTACGTCATCCTTCAGGTGCATCTCGGGTTTTAGACCGATACACACCTTGAGGGCTACTGGCTATATATCTCGGCGGAGAATAAATTGCACCAACAAAAAATATTCACAAACATCGGCCCACATTTGGGGTGGTGCACCACCTCGGAAGCAGTCCGGCATAAAGCTCGGGCGCTAGTGGCTGGCTCCGTAGAGGGCATTTCCGGCGTTAAGCTCGGCTAAACTCCTTCAAACTTTTTTGAACCAAGGTGATATGACACCTCGGATATAGTCCGGCGTTGGAGCTCGGATACATAGTCCGGCGTTGGAGCTCGGATACATTCCGGCGTTAGAGCTGGGAAGCGGTCCGGTATTGGTGCTCGGCTGCAAAAGATACCTCGAATACAGTCCGGCGTTAGAGCTCAGACGCAAGAGGACACTGCCTCCCGGGAACAACTTCAAACCCGAGGTGTGGCATAAAATAATAAGGCATTGATAAAGGCCGGAAACTTAAAGGGGCTCCTCGGATACCCGACGTATAAACTCGTCGAATGCATTTCGGTGATCCTCAAGATCGAAGATGAGAAGATTTGTTGAACCAGTTTTCAAGACCGTCAACCGAAGATGAAGAACAGTTCGGAAGAATCAAGGAGCATCCCTAACTTGAAGACCGGTTCAGGGGGCTACTGACGGTGTCCTGGACTAGGGGGTACTCACCACGTCATCTCCCAATCTATTAGATTGGGCCGAGGACCCCCATGGCCGTATACTCATGGGCCAGTTCGGACAGCTGCCGCATACAAGGAATATTCCACAAGACTTGGCGATAAAGACAAGGACTCCTCCCCACCGGCGTATTCGGCTAGGACTCTTGTTATCCTAGGCCTCTGGTGCATTATATAAACCGAGGCCAGGCTAGTCGATAGATCAATCAACTCCATACACAACAATCATACCATAGGCAAGCTTCTAGGGTTTAGCCTCCTTGATCTCGTGGTAGATCTACTCTTGTACTACCCATATCATCAATATTAATCAAGCAGGAGTAGGGTATTACCTCCATCGAGAGGGCCCGAACCTGGGTAAAACAAAGTGTCCCCAGCCTCCTGTTACCATCCGGCCTAGACGCACAGTTCGGGACCCCCTACCCGAGATCCGCCGGTTTTGACACCGACAGGGGGTCCTGTTCATCAGGAGGGGTGTGGCGTACCGCAAAACGGGACTCCACGGGATACTTTTCATCTCCACCGTCGACCCCCTCCAGCCTCCACGAGCTACTTTTTATCCACCGTCGACCTCCTCCAGCCTCCACGGGCTCCTGTTCATCCAGCCTCCACTGCGCGCTACTCCACCGGCTACTGTTCAACCACCCCTCCACCATGTACTATTCATCCAGCCCTCCACACCACGGGGTCCTGTTCAACCACCCCTCCACGGGCACCCCTCCACTGTCTACTGTTCATCATGCCCTCCACACCATGGGGTCCTCTTCATCCACCCCTCCACGGGCACCCCTCCACCGTCTACTGTTCATCCAGCCCTCCACCACACCACGGGGTCTTGTTCATCCAGAGGCAACGCCACCGCTCA
>NC_053023.1:66710525-66732947 GCF_003073215.2 Triticum urartu | reverse complement strand
TTGTTCATGGTTAGGAAACATAACCATCTTTGATTAACGAGCTAGTCAAGTAGAGGCATACTAGTGACACTCTGTTGGTCTATGTATTCACACATGTATTATGTTTCCGGTTAATACAATTCTAGCATGAATAATAAACATTTATCATGATATAAGGAAATAAATAATAACTTTATTATTGCCTCTAGGGCATATTTCCTTCAGTCTCCCACTTGCACTAGAGTCAATAATCTAGATTACACAGTAATGATTCTAACACCCATGGAGCCTTGGTGCTGATCATGTTTTGCTCGTGGAAGAGGCTTAGTCAACGGGTCTGCAACATTCAGATCCGTATGTATCTTGCAAATCTCTATGTCTCCCACCTGGACTAAATCCCGGATGGAGTTGAAGCGTCTCTTGATGTGTTTGGTCCTTTTGTGAAATCTGGATTCCTTTGCCAAAGCAATTGCACCAGTATTGTCACAAAAGATTTTCATTGGACCCGATGCACTAGGTATGACACCTAGATCGGATATGAACTCCTTCATCCAGACTCCTTCGTTTGCTGCTTCCGAAGCAGCTATGTACTCCGCTTCACATGTAGATCCCGCTACGACGCTTTGTTTAGAACTGCACCAATTGACAGCTCCGCCGTTTAAAGTAAACACGTATCCGGTTTGCGATTTAGAATCGTCCGGATCAGTGTCAAAGCTTGCATCAACGTAACCTCTTACGGTGAGCTCTTTGTCACCTCCATATACGAGAAACATATCCTTAGTCCTTTTCAGGTATTTCAGGATGTTCTTGACCGCTGTCCAGTGATCCATTCCTGGATTACTTTGGTACCTCCCTGCTAAACTTATAGCAAGGCACACATCAGGTCTGGTACACAGCATTGCATACATGATAGAGCCTATGGTTGAAGCATAGGGAACATCTTTCATTTTCTCTCTATCTTCTGCAGTGGTCGGGCATTGAGTCTGACTCAACTTCACACCTTGTAACACAGTCAAGAACCCTTTTCTTTGCTTGATCCATTTTGAACTTCTTCAAAATCTTGTCAAGGTATGTGCTCTGTGAAAGTCCAATTAAGCGTTTTGATCTATCTCTATAGATATTTATGCCTAATATGTAAGCAGCTTCCCCGAGGTCTTTCATCGAAAAACTTTTATTCAAGTATCCCTTTATGCTATCCAGAAATTCTATATCATTTCCAATCAGCAATATGTCATCCACATATAATATCAGAAATGCTACAGAGCTCCCACTCACTTTCTTGTAAATACAGGCTTCTCCAAAAGTATGTATAAAGCCAAATGCTTTGATCACACTATCAAAGCGTTTATTCCAACTCCGAGATGCTTGCACCAGTCCATAAATGGATCGCTGGAGTTTGCATACTTTGTTAGCTCCCTTTGGATCGACAAAACCTTCTGGTTGTATCATATACAACTCTTCTTCCAGAAATCCATTCAGGAATGCAGTTTTGACATCCATCTGCCATATTTCATAATCATAAAATGCGGCAATTGCTAACATAATTCTGACGGACTTAAGCATCGCTACGGGTGAGAAGGTCTCATCGTAGTCAACCCCTTGAACTTGTCGAAAACCTTTTGCGACAAGTCGAGCTTTATAGACAGTAATATTACCGTCAGCGTCAGTCTTTTTCTTGAAGATCCATTTATTCTCAATTGCTTGCCGATCATCGGGCAAGTCAACCAAAGTCCATACTTTGTTTTCATACATGGATCCCATCTCAGATTTCATGGCCTCAAGCCACTTTGCGGAATCTGGGCTCACCATCGCTTCTTCATAGTTCGTAGGTTCATCATGATCTAGTAGCATGACTTCCAGAACTGGATTACCGTACCACTCTGGTGCGGATCTCACTCTGGTTGATCTACGTGGTTCAGTAGTATCTTGTCCCGAAGCTTCATGATCATCATCATTAGCTTCCTCACTAATTGGTATAGGTGTCGCAGAAACAGTTTTCTGTGATGTACTATTTTCCAATAAGGGAGCAGGTAGAGTTACCTCGTCAAGTTCTACTTTCCTCCCACTCACTTCTTTCGAGAGAAACTCCTTCTCTAGAAAGTTTCCGAATTTAGCAACAAAAGTCTTGCCTTCGGATCTGTGATAGAAGGTGTATCCAATAGTTTCCTTTGGATATCCTATGAAGACACATTTCTCCGATTTGGGTTCGAGCTTATCAGGTTGAAGCTTTTTCACATAAGCATCGCAGCCCCAAACTTTAAGAAACGACAACTTTGGTTTCTTGCCAAACCATAGTTCATAAGGTGTCGTCTCAACGGATTTTGATGGTGCCCTATTTAACGTGAATGCGGCTGTCTCTAAAGCATAACCCCAAAACGATAGCGGTAAATCAGTAAGGGACATCATAGATCGCACCATATCTAGTAAAGTACGATTACGACGTTCGGACACACCATTACGCTGTGGTGTTCCGGGTGGCGTGAGTTGCGAAACTATTCCACAATTTTTCAAATGTACACCAAACTCATAACTCAAATATTCTCCTCCACGATCAGATCGTAGAAACTTTATTTTCTTGTTACGATGATTTTCAACCTCACTCTGAAATTCTTTGAACTTTTCAAATGTTTCAGACTTATGTTTCATTAAGTAGATATACCCATATCTGCTTAAATCATCTGTGAAGGTGAGAAAATAACGATATCCGCCACAAGCCTCAATATTCATCGGACCACATACATCGGTATGTATGATTTCCAATAAATCTGTTGCTCTCTCCATAGTACCGGAGAATGGTGTTTTATTCATCTTGCCTATGAGGCACGGTTCGCAAGTACCAAGTGATTCATAATCAAGTGGTTCCAAAAGCCCATTAGTATGGAGTTTCTTCATGCGCTTTACACCGATATGACCTAAACGGCAGTGCCACAAATAAGTTGCACTATCATTATTAACTTTGCATCTTTTGGCTTCTACATTATGAATATGTGTATCACTATCATCGAGATTCAACAAGAATAGACCATTCTTCAAAGGTGCATGACCATAAAAGATATTACTCATATAAATAGAACAACCATTATTCTCTGATTTAAATGAATAACCGTCTCGCATCAAACAAGATCCAGATATAATGTTCATGCTCAACGCTGGCACCAAATAACAATTATTTAGGTCTAATATTAATCCCGAAGGTAGATGTAGAGGTAGCGTGCCGACCGCGATCACATCGACTTTGGAACCGTTTCCCACGCGCATCGTCACCTCGTCCTTTGCTAGCGTCCGCTTATTCCGTAGTCCCTGTTTCGAGTTGCAAGTATTAGCAACAGAACCAGTATCAAATACCCAGGTGCTACTGCGAGCTCTAGTAAGGTACACATCAATAACATGTATATCACATATACCTTTGTTCACTTTGCCATCCTTCTTATCCGCCAAATACTTGGGGCAGTTCCGCTTCCAGTGACCAGTCTGCTTGCAGTAGAAGCACTCAGTTTCAGGCTTAGGTCCAGACTTGGGTTTCTTCTCCTGAGCAGCAACTTGCTTGCTGTTCTTCTTGAAGTTTCCCTTCTTCTTCCCTTTGCCCTTTTTCTTGAAACTAGTGGTTTTGCTAACCATCAACACTTGATGCTCCTTCTTGATTTCTACCTCCGCAGCTTTCAGCATTGCGAAGAGCTTGGGAATAGTCTTGTTCATCCCTTGCATATTATAGTTCATCACGAAGCTCTTGTAGCTTGGTGGTAGTGATTGGAGAATTCTGTCAACGACGCAATCATCTGGAAGATTAACTCCCATCTGAATCAAGTGATTATTATACCCAGACATTTTGAGTATATGCTCACTGACAGAACTGTTCTCCTCCATCTTACAGCTATAGAACTTATTGGAGACTTCATATCTCTCAATTCGGGCATTTGCTTGAAATATTAACTTCAACTCCTGGAACATCTCATATGCTCCATGACGTTCAAAACGTCGTTGAAGTCCCGATTCTAAGCCGTAAAGCATGGCACACTGAACTATCGAGTAGTCATCAGCTTTGCTCTGCCAGACGTTCATAACATCTGGCGTTGCTCCAGCAGCAGGCCTGTCACCCAGCGGTGCTTCCAGGACGTAATTCTTCTGTGCAGCAATGAGGATAATCCTCAGGTTACGGACCCAGTCCGTGTAATTGCTACCATCATCTTTCAACTTTGCTTTCTCAAGGAACGCATTAAAATTTAACGGAACAACAGCACGAGCCATCTATCTACAATCAACATAAACAAGCAAGATACTATCAGGTACTAAGTTCATGATAAGTTTAAGTTCAATTTAATCATATTACTTAAGAACTCCCACTTAGATAGACATCCCTCTAATCCTCTAAGTGATCACGTGATCCAAATCAACTAAACCATAACCGATCATCACGTGAGATGGAGTAGTTTTCAATGGTGAACATCGTTATGTTGATCATATCTACTATATGATTCACGCTCGACCTTTCGGTCTCCGTGTTCCGAGGCCATATCTGTATATGCTTGGCTCGTCAAGTATAACCTGAGTATTCTGCGTGTGCAACTGTTTTGCACCCGTTGTATTTGGACGTAGAGCTTATCACACCCGATCATCACGTGGTGTCTGGGCACGACGAACTTTGGCAACGGTGCATACTCAGGGAGAACACTTCTTGATAATTTAGTGAGAGATCATCTTATAATGCTACCGTCAATCAAAGCAAGATAAGATGCATAAAAGGATAAACATCACATGCAATCAATATAAGTGATATGATATGGCCATCATCATCTTGTGCTTGTGATCTCCATCTCCGAAGCACCGTCATGATCACCATCGTCACCGGCGCGACACCTTGATCTCCATCGTAGCATCGTTGTCGTCTCGCCAATCTTATGCTTCCACGACTATCACTACCGCTTAGTAATAAAGTAAAGCATTACATCGCGATTGCATTGCATACAATAAAGCGACAACCATATGGCTCCTACTAGTTGCCGATAACTCGGTTACAAAACATGATCATCTCATACAATAAAATCAGCATCATGTCTTGACCATATCACATCACTACATACCCTGCAAAAACAAGTTAGACGTCCTCTACTTTGTTGTTGCAAGTTTTACGTGGCTGCTACGGGCTTAAGTAAGAACTCATCTCACCTACGCATCAAAACCACAACGATAGTTCGTCAAATAGACTCCGTTTTAACCTTCTCAAGGACCGGGCGTAGTCACACTTGGTTCAACTAAAGTTGGAGAGACAGTCTTCCGCAAGCCATCTATGTGCAAAGCACGTCGAGGGAACCGGTCTCGCGTAAGAGTACGCGTAAGGTTGGTTCGGATCGTCTCAACCAACAATACCGCCGAACTAAAGTATGACATGCTGGTAGGCAGTATGACTTGTATCGCCCACAACTCACTTGTGTTCTACTCGTGCAAATAACATCAAACAATAAAACCTAGGCTCGGATGCCACTGTTGGAGAACGTAGTAATTTCAAAAAATTTCCTACGCACACGCAAGATCATGGTGATGCACGGCAACGAGAGGGGAGAGTGTTGTCTACGTACCAACGCAGACCGACTGCGGAAGCGATCACACAATGTAGAGGAAGTAGTCGTACGTCTTCTTCCCGATCTGACCGATCCAAGCACCGTTACTCCGGCACCTCCGAGTTCATAGCACACGTTCAGCTCGATGACGTTCCTCGGGCTCCGATCCAGCAAAGCGTCGAGGAAGAGTTCCGTCAGCACAACGGCGTGGTGACGATCTTGATGTACTACCGACGCAGGGCTTCGCCTAAGCACTACAACGGTATGATCGAGGTGGAATTTGGTGGCAGGGGGCACCGCACACGGCTAAGGAACGATCTCAAGGATCAACTTGTGTGTCTTGGGGTGTCCCCTGCCCCCGTATATAAAGGTTGGAGGGAGGGGGGCCGGCCGGCCAGAGAGAGGGAGGCGCAGGGGGAGTCCTACTCCAATCCTATTCCAACTAGGACTCTCAAGGGGGAAAGGAGAGAGAGGGGGGCCGGCCCCTTCTCCTAGTCCTACTAGGACTTGGGGAAGGGGGGCGCGCGGATAGGCTGTGGGCTGCCCCTTTTCTCTTTTCCACTAAGGCCCAATAGGCCCATTAGTCTCCCGGGGGGTTCCGGTAACCCTCCCGGTATTCCGGTAAAATCCCGATTTCACCCGGAACACTTCCTATGTCCAAACATAGGCTTCCAATATATCAATCTTTACGTCTCGACCATTTCGAGACTCCTCGTCATGTCCGTGATCTCATCCGGGACTCCGAACAACCTTCGGTACATCAAAATGCATAAACTCATAATAACTGTCATCGTAACGTTAAGCGTGCGGACCCTACGGTTCGAGAACAATGTAGACATGACCGAGACACGTCTCCGGTCAATAACCAATAGCGGGACCTGGATGCCCCTATTGGCTCCTACATATTCTACGAAGATCTTTATCGGTCAGACCGCATAACAACATACGTTGTTCCCTTTGTCATCGGTATGTTACTTGCCCGAGATTCGATCGTCGGTATCCAATACCTAGTTCAATCTCTGTTACCGGCAAGTCTCTTTACTCGTTCTGTAATACATCATCTCACAACTAACATATTAGTTGTAATGCTTGCAAGGCTTATGTGATGTGTGTTACCGAGAGGGCCCAGAGATACCTCTCCGACAATCGGAGTGACAAATCCTAATCTCGAAATACGCCAACCCAACATGTACCTTTGGAGACACCTGTAGAGCACCTTTATAATCACCCAGTTACGTTGTGACGTTTGGTAGCACACAAAGTGTTCCTCCGGTAAACGGGAGTTGCATAATCTCATAGTCATAGGAACATGTATAAGTCATGAAGAAAGCAATAGCAACATACTAAACGATCGGGTCCTAAGCTAATGGAATGGGTCATGTCAATCAGATCATTCAACTAATGATGTGACCTCGTTAATCAAATAACAACTCTTTGTCCATGGTTAGGAAACATAACCATCTTTGATTAACGAGCTAGTCAAGTAGAGGCATACTAGTGACACTCTGTTTGTTTATATATTCACACATGTATTATGTTTCCGGTTAATACAATTCTAGCTTGAATAATAAACATTTATCATGATATATGAGGAAATAAATAATAACTTTATTATTGCCTCTAGGGCATATTTCCTTCAGAATCTAGATCGATAGAAATCAAGTCTCTTCCGTACCCCCTTAGGTACTTCAAAGAAAGATAACAGGAACATCGGCATACTAGTTAATAATGAATTAATTAGAACTAACGGATCTCCATGCGACATTAGCTTGCCCTTCCAGCAGCTAAGTTTTTTTTCAAATCGATCTTCGATAAATTTCCATTCTTTATTAGTCAGCTTTCAATGATGAATGGGAATGCCCAGATAACTAAAAGGCATAGATCCCAATTCACATCCGAAAAATTGTTTATATGTCTCTTGTTCTTCTTTGGCTCTCCCAAAACAGAACAATTCGCTCTTATGGAATTTAATTTAATCCCGACAATTGTTCAAAAAGACATAGCACTAGTTTCATGTTTCTGGCCTTTGCGAGATCATGTTCCATGAAAAGGATAGTATCTTCGGCATACTGTAAGATGGAAACTCCCCCATCAACGAGATGCGGTACTAGTCCACCTACGTGACCTTTCTCTTTGGCCCTTCCAATGACAATGGCTAACATATCTGCTACTATATTGAATAGGAGCGGAGACATCGAATCACCTTGTCTCAAACCCTTATGAGTCTGAAAGTAGTGACCTATATCATCGTTAACCCTAACTCCGACACTACCTTTTTGGACTAGGGAATCCACCTGATTCCTCCACATGTCGTTGAAACCCTTCATGCGCATTGCCTGCTGAAGGAACGACCACTTGACTTTATCGTATGCCTTTTCAAAATCTACTTTGAAGATAACCCCATCTAGTTTCTTCGAGTGGATTTCGGAGAGTTCCTTGTAAGACAACCACCCCTTCTAGGATATGTCATCCTGGCATGAAAGCCGTCTGACTTGGTTGCACCGCCAAATGTGCGATCCGTGTCAATCTATTAGTCCCCACTTTGGTGAAAATTTTGAAACTCACATTTAATAGGCATATCGGTCTGAACTGCTCAATGCGAATTGCTTCCGCTTTCTTCGGTAAGAGTGTAATCATACCAAAATTAAGGTGGAAAAGCTCAAGCTGCCCATTAAAGAAATCTTGAAACATCGGCATAAGATCTTTCTTTATAATATGCCAACATTTCTTATAGAACTCCACAGGGAACCCATATGGTCCCGATGCTTTATTCGGTTTCATTTGGGCGATAGCATCGAAAACCTCCTTTTCCGTAAACGGTGCGGATAAGATCTCATTCTCATCCGACCGTAGTTGAGGAATATCCTCTATAACCGACTCATCTAGGGTAACCGCGTTAGCTACCGGAGACCCAAAGAGCTGTTTATAGTAGTTGGAAATATAGGCCTTGAGGTTCTCGTGCCCTACAATAGTCCCTTCATCCTGCTCAAGCTGGATTATCTTCTTCTTCCTATGTTTGCCATTTGCAATCATATGGAAAAATTGAGTGTTGTCATCCCCGTGGATGACTTTAAGCGCTTTAGCGAGCAAGGCCCATTTCATCTCTTCTTCTCTAAGAAGACCATGTAATCTCTGTTCAGCCTCAACTTTAGCAGCCCTCTCAGACGCATCAAGCAAGATCGATTCAACTTTAAGATCTAAAGCCTGGATTAGCTGTATCATTCGTTCTTTCTCTTGTTTGTAAAACGCACTTTCATTTCTGGCCTAACCCCTTAGAAATTGTCTGAGATGTCTGATCTTATTTTGCCATCTTTCTAATGTGATCGCCCTTGAACGGGTTTTGCCCATTCTCTTGCTACAATGTCAAGAAAGTTTTCTTTTCGAAAGAGAAGTTATTTTTGTTCCCAATGTGTGTCGCATCCCTTGAATCTAAAAGCAAGGGAGTGTGATCTGAAATCGCTCTCTGCATCGCGTGTACCAACACTAGTGGGTACTTCTGCTCCCATTCCACACTAGCAAGTACTCTGTCCAGCATCTCGTATGTTGGAGTAGGCAACGAGTTGGCCCATGTGAATTTCTCCCCTTTAGTTCAGTCTCCCTCAGATTGAGACTCTCAATTATCATGTAGAACAATAAGTACCAATGGCTATCGAAGTTGTCATTATTCTTCTCTCCTCTTCTTCGGATAATATTAAAATCTCCTCCAACTAGAATTGGGAGTCTTTCATCCCCGCAGATCCTCACCAGATCAGCTAGGAAGTCAGGCTTAAGTTCAGGTTGGGCTGCTCCATATACAGCTACCAGAGACCAGCGGAAACCATCCACTTTTGACCTCACCCAAAATTTGACCGCAAATTCCCCTTGAACCACATTAATCACCTCCAAAGTTTCACACTTAACCCCCAAAAAAGTCCCACCGGATCTTCCTCTAGGAGGTAAAACATGCCAATCAAAATCAACTCCACCAGTCAAATTTTGGAGGAACTACGAGGTGAAATTATCTCTTCCCATCTCGAGAAGTGCAATAAAGTCAAGTTTATGCTCTATATATGTTTCTACAAGGAATCTTGTTTTAGCCAAGTCTTTAAGACCTCTGCTATTCCAGAAAATTCCTTTCATAGGTCATCATGGAATTTTTTTCTTTAGCTTCACCCTAGCACTTCTACATACGGCCGATGTAGGATATACCTTCCTCTTCCAGGAACGCTGAGGTTTTTCCAACACCGCCTGTACCCCATTTAACCCGGTGGGATCCAGCCCCTCCGACTGAATGCTTAATTTCGGTGCCACACCCTCCGGCTCTGACTCTTCAATCTCACCTTCGACTTCCAAAGTAGGCAAGAGATCGTTACAAAAACTCTCCAGGGCCATAATACCTAAGTTGTTAACCTCCTCATTATTCATTGGCCGTACTGCCGCCATATTACAACTAATTTCAGATGCCCACTCGGCTTCTAAGTCTAACATGTCATTAACAGATTTGGCAACTTCCTTCCCATTAGAACCTAGTGAGACTCCTAAGTCGTTTGCCTTATTTATAATCTCAAGTTCAGTAAAATGCATAATGGAATAACTTTTATTAAATGACATACCTGTAGTCGCCTCGACATCTTGAAGCTTGGCTGCCCTCATAACACGCCCTGACTGCAAGTCGTCCACATCCGGTTGTTCCTGGATCCGGTTACTGATACGCCTACCAGCCGATAGCGGATCCACGATCCCACCAAATGCAATAACCTCATCAGTAGTCCTCTCCCGCGGTATATGCTCCATGGTCGGACTCCCCCCATCCTGGCGGGTGAAGATGCGGCCGCCGCCACCTCCGTCGGCATAGCGGAGTGGTTCGGCAGAGGGTGTCACTACACTCGAGCCTCCTGCTCGTGAAACCCAGCCGAGGCGCCCAAAGCTAGCAGGAACCCGCAGCGGGGCTCACCAGACGTGGGCCGTCAGCCGGCGAGGATGTGGCCGCCGCCTGTCCCTCCGTCGCGCAACATAGTTGGTCGGCAGAGGTGTCAACTCGAGCCTCCTGCTCGTCTGAACCCGCCGAGGCGCTGAAGCTAGCAAGACCGCCGGTGAGGGGCTCACCGCCGTGGCAGTTTTGTGACGCCCCGAGACCGATGTGCCAGGTGTCTGTCCAGTTATTCGCTGTCGTTGCCATGTCATTTGCTTGCGTGTTGCATTTCATCATGTCATCATGTGCATTGCATCATCATGTTTTCAAAACTTGCATCCGTCCCGGCCTCCTCGTTCTCTCCGTTGTCCGTTCTGAGCCCAGACACACTTGCACGCGCCCGCGGCATGTCCGAAATAGTATTTTATAAGTGGCCGGAAAATGTTCTCGGAATGGGATGAAAGTTGGCGTGCGGTGTTGTTTTGTTGTTAGTAGACCGCCTGCCAAGTTTCATCGCGTTCGGAGTCCGTTTGACGCCCCAACGGATAATATAGCGGCAATAGTAGCCGGTCAAAACGTCGGACATTTTCGGTCTCCGGAAACAGTCGCCGGGCTCTCTCCTCTCTTCTCTTCTCTCAGCCAACCCGCTCTCCACAGCACTCCACCTTGCAGCCCACCTAAACCCCCCCTCTGTTTCGGACCGTCAGATCGCGATCGGAGGCTCCGAAACGCTCCTAAAACCCCCCTAAATCCCCTAACCCTAGCTCTTTTGGCTATATATGGACAACCCCTTTCCATTTGGCCCCTAGCCTCCCCTACCTCGCCTGCCACGCCTCCCACCTCATTTCAGTGCCGCCCGCGCCTTCCCGCACTTCGTCACAGCTGCCGCCGCGCACCGACCGCCCTCCACTCCGAATCATGCGCATCCACGTAGCCCCTGGCCCTCACGCCGCCCGCCCCCCCAGCCCCCAGATCGGAGGGCCCGCCAAAGCCCGGATCGGGCCCTGGAAGCCCATCGGCGCCGAACCGTCGCCGTCGCCCCGCTCCTCCCGAGTTTCCCCCACTCGACCCCGCCGCCGCAGTTCCGAGGAGCTCCTCCACCGACCAGTCGCCGCCGGTGAGCGTAGCCGCCGGAGCCCCTAGGCCAGATCCGCCCCGCGACCTCTCCTCCTTCAGTTTTCCCTCTCCGTGTCTCTCATGGTGGCTCCTCTCTCCCTACTTAGGAATGCCAGGGTTGCCTGAAGCTTCACGCCCGCACCGCTGGAGCTCCACCGCGCCGGAGTCGCCTCCCACCGCCGGGAATGGATCTGCCCCGCTCGGATTTGTTCGGATCCGGCCATCCCCACGTCTCCCGGCGCCGTTCCCTCGCCAGCTCGCCGCCCCGTCTCGCCGGCGACGCACCGGAGCAGCCGTTGCCTGCCCGCCTCTCCGATCCAGGCGGGATCGGGAGGAGAGCAATGACTTCCCGCGTGGGCCTTGGCCTCCCAGGCCCAGAGCGCGCCGCCCGCCTCGGCCTGCTTCCCCGTCCGGCCCATCTCTCCAGCCAGCACGCCCGCCTCCTCCCACGGCCCAGCTCCAAGCCGATCGGCCTGCCAGCGCCGAGGCCTTGCAGCGCCCTCTGTGGGCCTTCTCCAGCGAACCCGGGCCAGGCCATGGGTGAGCCACCCACGTCCCAGCACCCCCAGCCTCCCCTGTGCACTGTTGGGCTGCCCAGTTTCGGCCCGAGGTGTTTTTTTTCCCCGCCTGTGAATTTGTCTAATTTTTCCAGAGATTGCAGTTTTACAGAAAAGTCCCCGAGCATCATGCATTTAATAACTAATTATCTGTGCATCGGATTAAAACAAACTTAATATGAAACTTGCTTAAAATTGTGTCTAGTTTCATAATACCCAACTTTCACCCATGTTTAAAAATGTCTAAAATGTTGTTTGCATTAATTTGCTCCTATTCCATGTTAAAATGATTTAATTCATAACTAAATAACCGTAGCTCCGAATTAAATAAACCTTATATGTAAATGGGGTAGAACTTTGCCTAGTTTATCATGGTGGCATCACTTTGCATGTTAAACAACTCTAAAATTGTGTTTAGGACAGATCAGGACCAAACCTAATATTGCACATGGGGATTTTCCGGACTTGTTGTTTTGTTGTTCCGGCCTCATTTAAACATGCCTAGATTAGATAGTTTCATCATGTTTCACCTCTTGCCATGTTAATCAACATTTAATATTGTTGGGTACATAAACGAGAGAGAACTAAATAATTGATGTGATGTTTCGTCAATATGCAACTCGTTGCATATTGAGCTCCACTTAATTTGTAGGATTGCTTGTGCATTTTGCCATGCCATGCCTCTTTAAACCGGACATGCATCATACCCGATTGTGCATCATGCCATGTTGATGTCGTGGTTGTTTACTATGTTGTGTGCTTCTTTTCTGGTGATTGCTTCCTTGGGTTGATTCCGGTAACGTCGTGTTGTGAGGATCCGTTCGTCTTCGTCCGTTTGTCTTCTTCATGGACTCGTTCTTCTTCCTTGCGGGATTTCAGGCAAGATGATCATACCCTCGAAATCACTACTATCTTTGCTATGCTAGTATGCTCGCTCTTTGCTATGCCAATGCTACGATGCCTACCACTTGCTTGTCAGCCTCCCAAATTGCCATGTTCAGCCCCTAACCCACCATTGTCCTAGCAAACCATTGATTGGCTATGTTACAGCTTTGCTCAGCCCCTCTTATAGCGTTGTTAGTTGCAGGTGAAGATTGAAGTTTGTTCCTTGTTGGAACATGGAGATGTTGTTCCTTGTTGGAACATGTTTACTTGTTGGGATATCACTATATATCGTATTTAATTAATGCATCTATATACTTGGTAAAGGGTGGAAGGCTCGGCCTTATGCCTGGTGTTTTGTTCCACTCTTGCCGCCCTAGTTTCCGTCATATCGGTGTTATGTTCCCGGATTTTGCGTCCCTTACGCGGTTGGGCTATAATGGGAACCCCTTGACAGTTCGCCTTAAGTAAAGCTTTGCCAGCAATGCCCAACATTGGTTTTACCATTTGCCACCTAGCCTTTTTTTCCCTTGGGAGTCGCGCATCCCGAGGGTCATCTTTATTTTAACCCCCCCGGGCCAGTGCTTGTCTAAGTGTTGGTCCAAACTGTCAGCCGCCGGTGGCTACCAGGGGCAACTCTGGGCTGGCCTACCGGAAGTTTGGACAATCCGGTGTTGCCCTGAGAACGAGATATGTGCAGCTCCCATCAGGATGTCGGCGCATCGGGCGGTGTTGCTGGTTTAGTTTTACCCTGTCGAAATGTCTTGTTGTACTGGGATACCGAGTCTGATCGGAACGTCTCGGGTGGAGGTCTATTCCTTCGTTGACCGTGAGAGCTTGTCATGGGCTAAGTTGGGACACCCCTGCAGGGATTTGATCTTTCGAAAGCCGTGCCCGCGGTTATGGGCAGATGGGAATTTGTTAACGTCCAGTTGTAGAAAACCTGAACTTGACCTTAATTAAAATGAATCAACTGCGTGTGTAACCGTGATGGTCTCTTTTCGGCGGAGTCCGGGAAGTGAACACGGTTGTTGGAGTTATGCTTGACGTAGGTAGTCCAGGATCACTTCTTGATCATACTTTTATCGACCGTGCTTTGCCTTCTCTTCTCGCTCTCATTTGCGTATGTTAGCCACCATATATGCTAGTCGCTTGCTGCAGCTCCACCTCATACCTTTATCTTACCCTTAAGCTTAAATAGTCTTGATCACGAGGGTGCGAGATTGCTGAGTCCCTGTGGCTCACAGATACTTCCAAAACCAGTTTGCAGGTGCCGATGAGTCCGAGCAGATGACGCAACCAAGCTCAGGAGGAGCTCGATGAAGATCTTATTCTTTATGTTATTTCGTTCTAATCGATCAGTAGTGGAGCCCAGTTGGGGTCGATCGGGGACCTTTGTCGCAGTTGGGGTTCTTCTTTTATTTTGGTTCCGTAGTCGGACCATGAGTGTATTTGGTTGATGTAATGCTTTATTCATGTATTTGTGTGAAGTGGCGATTGTAAGCCAACTATGTAACTTTTTCCCCTATTGTATTACCTGGGTTGTGTGAAGATTACCTCACTTGCGACATATGCCTTCAATGCGATTATGCCTCTAAGTCATGCCTCGACACGTGGGAGATATAGTCGCATCGAGGGTGTTACAAGTTGGTATCAGAGCCTTCCCCGACCTTAGGAGCCCCCATTGCTTGATCGTTTTTAGCGGCCGAGTTGTGTCTAGAAAAATGTTTTGAGTCCTTAGGAATTATATATCGGAGAGCTTAGGAATTCTTTTTACTTCCCAGTCTCCTCATCGCTCTGGTAAGGCATCCTGACGTAGAGTTTTGACTCTTCTCTTCCCAAATTTCACTAAAAAAAATTAGGATCACGCGAGTATCTTGGTTTTGTTCTGATGGCTTATGATGAGAATACTGTCTTGGTGCCTCCTGTCAGGGGTTTAGTGGAAGTGTCCCGGAGAGTTGAGCTCTGAGGTGTTGTCATCATAATTTTATCATTGCAATTCTGGTGTACTTGAGATATGTTCGCGACATCGAAAAACTCTTTTATGCAGTTCGTTGGTGAGATAACCTCGACGCCACCCAGTACTGGGGCGGGAGTTCGGGAGTATTGCCATAACTTGTATAACGGATGCTTTTCGAAGGTTGAGGTAGATGGTTTCCGAAGGTTTCTTGGTTATGTGTTGAAGGATGGATGCAGCTGGATGTAGGATTTGCTAGCTTGGGTGAGATATTATGCTTCCCCTGTATCCTCAACACCTGATTGCATAACCGGAAAGTTTCGGGAGTTTCATAGGTGGGAATTCAAGTAGCTCTTAGGATATCTTTCCGACAAATGTATGATATGAAATTGGGGTTCGACGTCTAGTGGTTCGCCTATTCACGGTCGATTTTACAGTGGTCTTGTTGTGTCTTAAAGAGTCCTTGGCTATGCTGACTCGGGGACGCTTCGTATGTCATGTGCACTGCCTTGTACATGATGGTGCTGTACGATCGAGCCCGTGTAGGTCCCACCACGAAAACTTCGGAGGAATCTCTATCATATGTTTGTTCCGGCTTATTCTGCAAGCCAATCCTTTGTTTTGTTTTGAGTTGTGGTATTCGATTTGCTTCGATGTCAAGTGTTGATGCCATACCTTCCTCAAGTGGTGTTCTCGTACTCCGATGTGAATACCAATCCTTCTTGATCATCAAGATTGTTTTTGTTAATTCTTTTCAACCGGTGTGTCTCTCCTCAAGTGGATCCGTTCATTTCAACTTCCGCAAGATCAATTATCACTTCTTCTCAACGGTGTTCGTTTTCATCCATCTCAAGTTGTCTTTGTTTTTCCCACCCTCCATCCCTTTGTTTTTCTCCAAGGATTCGGATTTCTTAATCGAGTATAAATCTTATTGATGGGAAGCCTCTCCATTCGTTTCCTTCAATGTTCTTATCCGGTGATTCTCTCGAATATTCTAACGGAGCTTCAAGTTCATCATTCTTCATTCTTTTCTTCTCCGGTGGTACCAAGTCAAGTTTTGTTGATCATACCCTTTCCTCATGACAATGCTTTCTCGTGCCGGTGCACCTCATTATCATTCTATTTCTTGCTATTCATTTATTACGGAGTGCTCAAGATATCTCGAAGATTCGTGTTTCCACTATACTTTTGTTCAAGTTCTTTCGAGGATGTTCCCTCATTCAAGTCACTTAATTCAACGGTGCAACCTCTCCTCGAAATCATTTGAACGGTGTTGCTTTTGAGTGGGCCCTAACCCACAGGTCTTTTCCCGGGATCTTACCTGACTCTTCTTATTTCCGGAGTTATTCTCAAATTCCTTTCGAAGTTTGACATAAGAATGATTTATCATCAGTCAAATGTTTCTCCAAGATCTTTCAAATTCTTTTCGTCGTTGACTCAATCTCTTCGCTTTTGATTCTTCCGGAGTGCCTAAACGACTCTTGATGGTGTTTCTCATTGTCATTCTCATATTTTGAAGACCGAAGAAGAGTTTCTTTCAAATCTTACCCCATTCTATGCCATCCTCTCATAATTGTTTGATTGTGAGAATCCTTTTTATCCATCCGGAGCAATTCAAGAGCCTTTTCAGTTTGATTCTCCGAAGGCCATCATTTCGGGATTATTCATTCTAGCTTTCAGCTCTCATCCTCCTAATCTTACCGGTGCATTGTTCAAGTGTTCTTTAATCGGCTCGTGATCTTTTCGTTCTCTTGTATCTAATTTCTCTCAAGCATCTTCATTCATTTGCTTAATTCTTCTCGGTGTTTCTTTATCTTTACTCCGTTCATTTTCAATTCTTCCGGTGGTTCGTTCAAGATTTCTCTTCCTTCCTTATCATATCAATTTTATTTGTTGTTTTCAATCCTTCCAGTGGTTGTTGAAGACCTCTCAAGTTTGCGCTATATCTCTCTTAATCCTTTCTACGAGAATGAGTAGTGTGCCAAATCCGTTGATTGTCATCAATTTAAATTGGTGAAGGATAAGCATAATGCAATTCTTATTCTTGTTTCATCCAAGTGATTAATTCTTATTCCGGAGGCCCTTCAAACTCTCGGTTTCATTTGTTTCATCTTCTCTTTTTCCCGGAGTCCAACCTCTTTCAATTATTTTATCACGGAGATCTCTATCTAAATCATTGCGAGGCTTCAATCTTATTCTTTTCATCATTCAATTATTTTGGATCATTCTTTTATTACCGGAGTTCTTCATGGAGGCTATACATGATGGTTCTTCAAGAATTTAATTCCTTCTCGAAGTGATCATTGAGATTCTTTTCTAAGGAGCTCAAGCCTTCTTCTTCTTGCTATCCGGAGTGCAATTCTTTCTTCCGTATTATTGGAGGTGGTATTATGTCATTCTTGATAATTTGAGTTCATGTTTTCATGATTCACATGCTGTCAAGATTGGGATATTTTTTTTAAATCCATCAATCTCTTCGTTGGAGTTATCTTGGGTTATATTTCACCTTAAGCCTTCCCTAAGGATGGTTGTTATTATGGTGCTTATATATGATCCAAGTTTCTTCATTTATCCTCCCGGGGAAATAGTTTCTTGTCTCCTTGTTCCTATCAATCCAATTCTTCTTCCCGTGAGTGGCAGGTTGTCACCTCATAATTTGAGATGTATTCCATAAGACCATATCAACCTATTCTTTTCGTTGTTGGATTTCCAACAATTCTGTTCGACCCTTCTCCTAAGATGCCTTTCCAAACTCTTTTGTGGTAGAAGTTGGCATTTTCGTCTCCATTCTCCTATTTTCTATCTTCTATTCTTTTGTTCAGGAGGTATTGCAATGTTGTTATTTTAACCCATCATCTCGTTTTGTCAAAGATCACGATCTTTCCATGCCTATCCTTTTAATCTGGGTGTTGTGTCCTCTTTTCAAGTATCCTCTCATCTTGTCAATTTCAATTCCTTCCATTTACAGACGGAGTGCTGTCCAAATTATATCACTCTTATTCCTTCCCTATCTTGCTTAACCGGAGTGTCGTGTTTTCATTTGAGCTCTCTCATCTTATCAAATTTTGACTCCCTTCTCAACCGGAGTGTTGTCTGAGATATTTCTTACCCTTTGTTCCATCCATTCAATAGTTATGGAGGCAGTGTGTTGTGATTTCATCAAGTATCTTCTCATCTTATCAAGACCCTATTCAATTCTTTTTCGTTCCAACCGGAGTGCTGCCCGAATTTGGTCTTCCTTGATCCCCTTCTTTAACCAGAGTGTTTTCAATATATATCTTGCCCTTCAACCTCAAGGTTTTTCGCAATGCTCTTTGCCCCTCGTTCCTAACGGAGTGTTTTTCGACCTAGTTCACCTTCGTGGTATTCTTTTCTCGAATTAGTTCAACCTCGCAAGGTTCTTTGGTTTCACTCGTTTGTCAAAGGAGCAACTTAGTTTTTACCTCTCCTCTCTTCTCTTCCGTTGTTTTCCCCCGGTGCCATTCTAGATCTCGGGACGAGATCCTCTCGTAGTGGTGGAGTGTTGTAACGCCCCGAGACCGATGTGCCAGGTGTCGTGTAGTTATTCGATGTCGTTGCCATGTCATTTGCTTGCGTGTTGCATTTCATCATGTCATCATGTGCATTGCATCATCATGTTTTCAAAACTTGCATCCGTCCCGGCCTCCTCGTTCTCTCCGTTGTCCGTTCTGAGCCCAGACACACTTGCACGCGCCCGCGGTATGTCCGAGATAGTATTTTATAAGTGGCCGGAAAAATGTTCTCGGAATGGGATGAAAGTTGGCGTGCGGTGTTGTTTTGTTGTTAGTAGACCGCCTGCCAAGTTTCATCGCGTTCGGAGTTCGTTTGATGCCCCAACGGATAAATATAGCAGCAATAGTAGTCGGTCAAAACGTCGGACATTTTCGGTCTCCGGAAACAGTCGCCGGGTCTCTCTCTCTCTTCTCTTCTCTCAGCACAACCCGCTCTCCACAGCCCACTTCCACTCTTGCAGCCCACCTAAACCCCCCTCTGTTTCGGACCGTCAGATCGCGTTCGGAGGCTCCGAAACGCTCCTAAAACCCCCCTAAATCCCCTAACCCTAGCTCTTTTGGCTATATATGGACACCCCCTTGTCCATTTCAGGCAACCTAGCCTCCCCCTACCCTCAGCCGCCACCTCCCACCTCATTTTCAGCGCCGGACGCCCCTTCTCCGCCACTTGTCGGCGCCACAGCTGGCCGCGCCGCCACCAGACCGCCCTCCCCTCCAATCATGCGCATCCACGTCGCCCTTGGCCTCCCCACGCCGCCGCAGCCCGCGAAACCCAGATCGGGGCTCGCCTGGGCCGGATCTGGGCCCGAGTGCCCCGCACGCACCGTTCGCTCGCCCCGCTCCTCCCGAGTTTCCCCCACTCGACCCCGCCGCCGCAGTTCCGAGGAGCTCCTCCACCGACCAGTCGCCGCCGGTGAGCGTAGCCGCCGGAGCCCCTAGGCCAGATCCGCCCCGCGACCTCTCCTCCTTCAGTTTTCCCTCTCCGTGTCTCTCATGGTGGCTCCTCTCTCCCTACTTAGGAATGCCAGGGTTGCCTGAAGCTTCACGCCCGCACCGCTGGAGCTCCACCGCGCCGGAGTCGCCTCCCACCGCCGGGAATGGATCTGCCCCGCTCGGATTTGTTCGGATCCGGCCATCCCCACGTCTCCCGGCGCCGTTCCCTCGCCAGCTCGCCGCCCCGTCTCGCCGGCGACGCACCGGAGCAGCCGTTGCCTGCCCGCCTCTCCGATCCAGGCGGGATCGGGAGGAGAGCAATGACTTCCCGCGTGGGCCTTGGCCTCCCAGGCCCAGAGCGCGCCGCCCGCCTCGGCCTGCTTCCCCGTCCGGCCCATCTCTCCAGCCAGCACGCCCGCCTCCTCCCACGGCCCAGCTCCAAGCCGATCGGCCTGCCAGCGCCGAGGCCTTGCAGCGCCCTCTGTGGGCCTTCTCCAGCGAACCCGGGCCAGGCCATGGGTGAGCCACCCACGTCCCAGCACCCCCAGCCTCCCCTGTGCACTGTTGGGCTGCCCAGTTTCGGCCCGAGGTGTTTTTTTTCCCCGCCTGTGAATTTGTCTAATTTTTCCAGAGATTGCAGTTTTACAGAAAAGTCCCCGAGCATCATGCATTTAATAACTAATTATCTGTGCATCGGATTAAAACAAACTTAATATGAAACTTGCTTAAAATTGTGTCTAGTTTCATAATACCCAACTTTCACCCATGTTTAAAAATGTCTAAAATGTTGTTTGCATTAATTTGCTCCTATTCCATGTTAAAATGATTTAATTCATAACTAAATAACCGTAGCTCCGAATTAAATAAACCTTATATGTAAATGGGGTAGAACTTTGCCTAGTTTATCATGGTGGCATCACTTTGCATGTTAAACAACTCTAAAATTGTGTTTAGGACAGATCAGGACCAAACCTAATATTGCACATGGGGATTTTCCGGACTTGTTGTTTTGTTGTTCCGGCCTCATTTAAACATGCCTAGATTAGATAGTTTCATCATGTTTCACCTCTTGCCATGTTAATCAACATTTAATATTGTTGGGTACATAAACGAGAGAGAACTAAATAATTGATGTGATGTTTCGTCAATATGCAACTCGTTGCATATTGAGCTCCACTTAATTTGTAGGATTGCTTGTGCATTTTGCCATGCCATGCCTCTTTAAACCGGACATGCATCATACCCGATTGTGCATCATGCCATGTTGATGTCGTGGTTGTTTACTATGTTGTGTGCTTCTTTTCTGGTGATTGCTTCCTTGGGTTGATTCCGGTAACGTCGTGTTGTGAGGATCCGTTCGTCTTCGTCCGTTTGTCTTCTTCATGGACTCGTTCTTCTTCCTTGCGGGATTTCAGGCAAGATGATCATACCCTCGAAATCACTACTATCTTTGCTATGCTAGTATGCTCGCTCTTTGCTATGCCAATGCTACGATGCCTACCACTTGCTTGTCAGCCTCCCAAATTGCCATGTTCAGCCCCTAACCCACCATTGTCCTAGCAAACCATTGATTGGCTATGTTACAGCTTTGCTCAGCCCCTCTTATAGCGTTGTTAGTTGCAGGTGAAGATTGAAGTTTGTTCCTTGTTGGAACATGGAGATGTTGTTCCTTGTTGGAACATGTTTACTTGTTGGGATATCACTATATATCGTATTTAATTAATGCATCTATATACTTGGTAAAGGGTGGAAGGCTCGGCCTTATGCCTGGTGTTTTGTTCCACTCTTGCCGCCCTAGTTTCCGTCATATCGGTGTTATGTTCCCGGATTTTGCGTCCCTTACGCGGTTGGGCTATAATGGGAACCCCTTGACAGTTCGCCTTAAGTAAAGCTTTGCCAGCAATGCCCAACATTGGTTTTACCATTTGCCACCTAGCCTTTTTTTCCCTTGGGAGTCGCGCATCCCGAGGGTCATCTTTATTTTAACCCCCCCGGGCCAGTGCTTGTCTAAGTGTTGGTCCAAACTGTCAGCCGCCGGTGGCTACCAGGGGCAACTCTGGGCTGGCCTACCGGAAGTTTGGACAATCCGGTGTTGCCCTGAGAACGAGATATGTGCAGCTCCCATCAGGATGTCGGCGCATCGGGCGGTGTTGCTGGTTTAGTTTTACCCTGTCGAAATGTCTTGTTGTACTGGGATACCGAGTCTGATCGGAACGTCTCGGGTGGAGGTCTATTCCTTCGTTGACCGTGAGAGCTTGTCATGGGCTAAGTTGGGACACCCCTGCAGGGATTTGATCTTTCGAAAGCCGTGCCCGCGGTTATGGGCAGATGGGAATTTGTTAACGTCCAGTTGTAGAAAACCTGAACTTGACCTTAATTAAAATGAATCAACTGCGTGTGTAACCGTGATGGTCTCTTTTCGGCGGAGTCCGGGAAGTGAACACGGTTGTTGGAGTTATGCTTGACGTAGGTAGTCCAGGATCACTTCTTGATCATACTTTTATCGACCGTGCTTTGCCTTCTCTTCTCGCTCTCATTTGCGTATGTTAGCCACCATATATGCTAGTCGCTTGCTGCAGCTCCACCTCATACCTTTCTCTTACCCTTAAGCTTAAATAGTCTTGATCGCGAGGGTGCGAGATTGCTGAGTCCCTGTGGCTCACAGATACTTCCAAAACCAGTTTGCAGGTGCCGATGAGTCCGAGCAGATGACGCAACCAAGCTCAGGAGGAGCTCGATGAAGATCTTATTCTTTATGTTATTTCGTTCTAATCGATCAGTAGTGGAGCCCAGTTGGGGTCGATCGGGGACCTTTGTCGCAGTTGGGGTTCTTCTTTTATTTTGGTTCCGTAGTCGGACCATGAGTGTATTTGGTTGATGTAATGCTTTATTCATGTATTTGTGTGAAGTGGCGATTGTAAGCCAACTATGTAACTTTTTCCCCTATTGTATTACCTGGGTTGTGTGAAGATTACCTCACTTGCGACATATGCCTTCAATGCGATTATGCCTCTAAGTC
>NC_053023.1:66668231-66709525 GCF_003073215.2 Triticum urartu | reverse complement strand
TGACAGATTCTGTTTTTCGTGTGTTGTTCTCTTATTTTGATGAATGTATGGCTAGTAATAAAGTTTATGAACCATATAAAAGTTGGAATACAGTAGGTTTAACACCAATATAAATAAATAATGAGTTCATTACAGTACCTTGAAGTGGTGGTTTGTTTTCTTTTACTAACGGAGCTCATGAAGATTTTCTTTTAAGTTTTGTGTTGTGAAGTCTTCAACTTTATGCTTCCGGCTCGTATGTTGTGTGGAATTGTGAGCGGATAACAATTTCACACAGGAAACAGCTATGACCATGATTACGCCAAGCTATTTAGGTGAGACTATAGAATACTCAAGCTTGGGGATTCCCCGGAAGGCATCCCCTCTTTCGTCTTTGTCCATCGGTAACTTTACTTGGAACTATATTTTTATTCGCCACATGATATGTGTTTTGCTTGGAGCGTCTTGTATGATTTGAGTCTTTCCTTTTTAGTTTACCACAATCATCCTTGCTGTACACACCTTTTGGGAGAGACACACATGAATTGGAATTTATTAGAATACTCTATGTGCTTCACTTATATCTTTTGAGTTGGATAATTTTTTGCTCTAGTGCTTCGCTTATATCTTTTAGAGCACGGCGGTGGTTCTATTATATAGAAATAATTGATCTCTCATGATTCACTTATATCATTTTGAGAGTCCCTTAGAACAGCATGGTAATTCACTTTGGCTATAAATTTTAAATTCTAAGAGAAGTTGGATGCTTGATAGATGGTTTTGAGATATAAAGGTGGTAATATTAGAAGTGTGCTAGTTGAGTAATTGTGAAAATGATGAATACTTGTGTTGAAGTTGGCAAGTCCCGTAGCATGCATGTATGGTGAACGTTATGTGACAAATTTGAAGCATGGGGTGTTCTTTGATTGCTTTCCTTATGAGTGGCGGTTGGGGACGAGCGATGGTCTTTTCCTACCAATCTATCCCCCTAGGAGCATGCACGTAGTGCTTGATTTTTGCAATAAGTATGTGAGTTCGTTATGAGTAATGTTGAGTCCATGGATTATACGCACTCTCACCCTTCCACCATTGCTAGCCTCTTCGGTACCGTGCATTGCCCTTTCTCACCTTGAGAGTTGGTGCAAACTTCGCCGGTGCATCCAAATCCCGTGATATGATACACTCTATCACACATAAGCCTCCTTATATCTTCCTCAAAACAGCCACCATACCTACCTATTATGGCATTTCCATAGCCATTCCGAGATATATTGCCATGCAACTTTCCACCGTTCCATTTATTATGACATGCGTCATCATTGTCATATTGCTTTGCATGATCATGTAGTTGACATCGTATTTGTGGCAAAGCCACCGTTCATAATTTTTCATACATGTCACTCTTGATTCATCGCAATCCCGGTACACCGCCGGAGGCATTCACATAGAGTCATATTTTGTTCTAAGTATCGAGTTGTAATTCTTGAGTTGTAAGAAAATAAAAGTGTGATGATCATCATTAGAGCATTGTTCCATGTGAGGAAAGGATGATGGAGACTATGATTCCCCCACAAGTCGGAATGAGACTCCGGACGAAAAGAAGAAAAAAAAGGAGGCCAAAAGAACAAAAAAAGAAGGCCCAAATAAAAAAATAAATAATAATAATAAATAAATGAGAGAAAAAGAGAGAAGGGACAATGTTACTATCCTTTTTCCACACTTGTGCTTCAAAGTAGCACCATGATCTTCATGATAGAGAGTCACTTATTTTGTCACTTTCATATACTAGTGGGAATTTTTCATTATAGAACTTGGCTTGTATATTCCAATGATGGGCTTCCTCAAATGCCCTAGGTCTTCGTGAGCAAGCGAGTTGGATGCACACCCACTTAGTTTCTTTGATGGGCTTTCATATATTAATAGCTCTAGTGCATCCGTTGCATGGCAATCCCTACTCCTTGCATTGACATCAATCGGTGGACATCTCCATAGCCCATTGATTATCCGCATCAATGTGAGACTTTCTCCCTTTTTTGTCTTCTCACACAACCTCAATCATCATATTCTATTCCACCCATAGTGCTATGTCCATGGCACGCGCTAATATATTGCGTAAAAGTTGAAAGTGTTTGAAAAGGCTAAGTATGAAACAATTGCTTGGCTTGTCATCGGGGTTGTGCATGATGAGATCATTTTGTGTGACGAAGATGAAGCATGGCCAAACTATATGACTTTGTAGGGATAAGTTTTCTTTGGCTATGGTATTTTGATAAGACATAATTGCTTGATTAGCATACTTGGAGTATTACTATTTTTATGTCAACAATAAACTTTTATCTTGAATCTTTCGGATCTGAACATTCATGCCACAATAGAGAAAAATTCATTGAAGAATATTCTAGAAAGCATTCCACATCAAAAATTCTATTTTTATCATTTACCTACTCGAGGACGAGTAGGAATTAAGCTTCGGGATGCTGATACATCTCCAATGTATCTATAATTTTTGATTGTTCCATGCTATTATATTATCTGTTTTGGATGTTAATGGGCTTTATTTTACACTTTTAGATTATTTTTGGGACTAACCTATTAACCGGAGGCCCAGCCCAAATTGCTGTTTTTTTTCCTATTTTAGTGTTTCAGAGAAAAGTAATATCAAACGGAATGAAACCTTCGGGAACATGATTTTTGGAACAAACGTGATCCAGAGGACTTGAAGTGGACGTCAAGCAATCAACGAGGCGGCCACGGGGCAGGGGGCGCACCTACCCCCCTGGGCGCGCCCTCCCCCTCGTGGGCACCTCGTAGTTCCACTGACCTAATTCTTCCTCCTATATATGTTCACATACCCTGCAAACATCCAAGAGCACCAGAAAAGCATATTTCCACCGCCGCAACCTTCTGTACCCAAGAGATCCCATCTTGGGGACTTTTCCGGAGCTCCGGCGGAGGGGGCATTGGTCACGGAGGGCCTCTACATCAACTCCATGGACCCTCCGATGATGTGTGAGTAGTTTAACTCAGACCTTCGGGTCCATAGCTAGTAGCTAGATGGCTTCTTTTCTCTCTTTGGATCTCAACACAAAGTTCTCCTCGATTTTCTTGGACATCTATTCGATGTAATATTCTTTTGCGGTGTGCTTGTCGAGATCCGATGAATTGTGGGTTTATGATCTAGATTATCTATGAACAATATTTGAATCTTCTCTGAATTCTTTTATCTATGATTGGTTTATCTTTGCAAGTCTCTTCGAATTATCAGTTTGGTTTGCCCTACTAAATTGATCTTTCATGCAATGGGAGAAGTGCTTAGCTTTGGGTTCAATCTTGCGGTGCTTGATCCCAGTGATAGAAAGGGAAATGACACATATTGTATTGTTGCTTTCCAGGATAAAAAGATGAGGTTTACATCATATTGCATGATTTTATCCCTCTACATCATGTCATCTTGCTTAAGGCGTTACTCTGTTCTTATGAACTTAATACTCTAGTTCCATGCTGGATAGCGGTCGATGTATGGAGTAATAGTATAGTAGATGCAGGCAGGAGTCGGTCTGCTTGTCGCGGACATGATGCCTATATACATGATCATACCAAGATATTCTCATAATTATTCGCTTTTCTATCAGTTGCTCGACAGTAATTTGTTCACCCACCATAATACTTATGCTATCTTGAGAGAAGCCACTAGTGAAACCTATGGCCCCCGGGTCTATTTTCCATCATACAAGTTTCCAATCTATTTTATTTTGCAATCTTTAATTTCAATCTATATCATAAAAATACCAAACATATTTATCTTATTATTATCATCTCTATCAGATCTCACTCTTGCAAGTGGCCGTGAAGGGATTAACAACCCCTTTATCACGTTGGTTGCGAGGTTCTTATTTGTTTGTGAAGGTACAGGGTGACTCGCGCATGGTCTCCTACTGGATTGATACCTTGGTTCTCAAAAACTGAGGGAAATACTTACACCCTTCCCTCTTCAAGGGAAAACCAATGCAGTGCTCAAGAGGTAGCAAGGCGGAGTGCCGCCACGCGCCGGAGAAGGTGCTGATTGCCCTGATCACTCGCCAGATGAGGAGGCGGAGGAGGAGGCGGAGTGCCCTGACTCGTTGGAGGAGGAGGTGGCGGAGGCGTCCAGTTCGGAAGGTTGATGAGCTCCTTCCGCCATAGGCATGGAGTCCTCAGAGAAGAACCCAGCCGAGTCTCCCCTTCACCCGTTGGGTGGTCAAGCTCGAGGTTCTCAAATCCGTTTGTTATTTCATCCACCATCACCCTAGCATATGTTGGGGAACGTAGTAATTTCAAAAAAATTCCTACGCACACGCAGGATCATGTGACGCATAGCAACGAGAGGGGGGAGTGTGATCTACATACCTAGTAGATCGACAACGGAAGCGTTTGGTTGATGTAGTCGTACGTCTTCACGAT
Source organism: Triticum urartu (assembly GCF_003073215.2). Classification (NCBI taxonomy): domain Eukaryota; kingdom Viridiplantae; phylum Streptophyta; class Magnoliopsida; order Poales; family Poaceae; genus Triticum; species Triticum urartu. Next base: position 66,705,106 of record NC_053023.1, on the reverse strand, counting down.
CCGACCGATCAAGCACCGAAACTACGGCACCTCTGAGTTCTAGCACACGTACAGCTCGATGACGATCCCTGGACTCCGATCCAGCAAAGTGTCGGGGAAGAGTTCCGTCAGCACGACGGCGTGGTGACGATCTTGATGTACTACAGCAGCAGGGCTTCGCCTAAACTCCGCTACAATATTATCGAGGACTATGGTGGTTGGGGGCGCCGCACATGGCCAAGGAAAAGATCACGTGGATCAACTTGTGTGTCTCTGGGGTGCCCCTGCCTCCGTATATAAAGGACTAAAGGGGGGAGGCTGGCCGGCCAAGGAGGGCGCGCCAGGAGAGTCCTACTCCCTCTGGGAGTAGGATTCCCCCCCACCAATCCTAGTTGGAATAGGATTCGCGGAGGGGGGAAAAGAGAGAGAGGGGCCGGCCCCCTCTCCTTGTCCTATTCGGACCAAGGGAGGGGAGGGGCGTGTGGCCCATGAGGGGCTGCCTCTTCTCTTTTCCACTAAGGCCCATCATGGCCCATATAGCTCCCGGGGGGTTCCAGTAACCTCCCGGTACTCCGGTAAAATCCCGATTTCACCCGGAACACTTCCGATATCCAAACATAGGCTTCCAATATATCAATATTTATGTCTCGACCATTTCGAGACTCCTCGTCACGTCCGTGATCACATCCGGGACTCCGAACAACCTTCAGTACATCAAAATGCATAAACTCATAATATAACTGTCATCGTAACCTTAAGCGTGCGGACCCTACGGGTTCGAGAACAATGTAGACATGACCGAGACACGTCTCTGGTCAATAACCAATAGCGGGACCTGGATGCCCATATTGGCTCCTACATATTCTACGAAGATCTTTATGGGTCAGACCGCATAACAACATACATCATTCCCTTTGTCATCGGTATGTTACTTGCCCGAGATTCGATCGTCGGTATTCCAATACCTAGTTCAACCTCGTTGCCGGCAAGTCTCTTTACTCGTTCTGTAATACATCATCCCGCAACTAACTCATTTAGTTGCAATGCTTGCAAGGCTTAAGTGATGTGCATTACCGAGAGGGCCCAGAGATACCTCTCCGACAATCGGAGTGACAAAACCTAATCTCGAAATACGCCAACCCAACATGTACCTTTGGAGACACCTATAGTACTCCTTTATAATCACCCAGTTACGTTGTGACGTTTGGTAGTACCCAAAGTGTTCCTCCGGTAAACGGGAGTTGCATAATCTCATAGTTATAGGAACATGTATAAGTCATGAAGAAAGCAATAGCAACATACTAAACGATCGGGTGCTAAGCTAATGGAATGGGTCATGTCAATCAGATCATTCTCTTAATGATGTGATCCCGTTAATCAAATAACAACTCATTGTTCATGGTTAGGAAACACAACCATCATTGATTAACGAGCTAGTCAAGTAGAGGCATACTAGTGACACTTTGCTTGTCTATGTATTCACACATGTATTATGTTTCCGGTTAATACAATTCTAGCATGAATAATAAACATTTACCATGATTATAAGGAAATAAATAATAACGTCATTATTGCCTCTAGGGCATATTTCCTTCAGTCTCCCACTTGCACTAGAGTCAATAATCTAGATTACACAGTAATGATTCTAACACCCATGGAGCCTTGGTGCTGATCATGTTTTGCTCGTGGAAGAGGCTTAGTCAACGGGTCTGCAATATTCAGATCCGTATGTATCTTGCAAATCTCTATGTCTCCCACCTGGACTAGATCCCGGATGGAATTGAAGCGTCTCTTGATGTGCTTGGTTCTCTTGTGAAATCTGGATTCCTTTGCCAAGGCAATTGCACCAGTATTGTCACAAAAGATTTTCATTGGACCCGATGCACTAGGTATGACACCTAGATCGGATATGAACTCCTTCATCCAGACTCCTTCATTTGCTTCTTCCGAAGCAGCTATGTACTCCGCTTCACATGTAGATCCCGCTTCAACACTTTGTTTAGAACTGCACCAACTTACAGCCCCACCGTTTAATGAAAACACGTATCTGGTTTGCGATTTAGAATCGTCCGGATCAGTGTCAAAGCTTGCATCAACGTAACCTTTTACGATGAGCTCTTTGTCACCTCCATATACGAGAAGCATATCCTTAGTCCTTTTCAGGTATTTCAGGATGTTCTTGACCGCTGTCTAGTGATCCACTCCTGGATTACTTTGGTACCTCCCCGCTAGACTCATAGCAAGGCACACATCAGGTCTGGTACACAGCATTGCATACATGATAGATCCTATGGCTGATGCATAGGGAACATCTTTCATATTCTCTCTATCTTCTGCAGTGGTCGGGCATTGAGTATTACTCAACTTCACACCTTGTAACACAGGCAAGAACCCTTTCTTTGCTTGATCCATTTTGAACTTCTTCAAAACTTTGTCAAGGTATGTGGTTTGTGATAGTCCAATTAAGCGTCTTGATCTATCTCTATAGATCTTAATGCCTAATATGTAAGCAGCTTCACCGAGGTCTTTCATTGAAAAACTTTTATTCAAGTATCCCTTTATGCTATCCAGAAATTCTACATCATTTCCAATTAGTAATATGTCATCCACATATAATATCAGAAATGCTACAGAGCTCCCACTCACTTTCTTGTAAATACAGGCTTCTCCAAAAGTCTGTATAAAACCAAATGCTTTGATCACACTATCAAAACGTTTATTCCAACTCCGAGAGGATTGCACCAGTCCATAAATGGATCGCTGGAGCTTGCACACTTTGTTAGCTCCCTTTGGATCGACAAAACCTTCTGGTTGCATCATATACAACTCTTCTTCCAGAAATCCATTCAGGAATGCATTTTGACATCCATCTGCCAAATTTCATAATCATAAAATGCGGCAATTGCTAACATGATTCGGACAAACTTAAGCATCGCTACGGGTGAGAAGGTCTCATCGTAGTCAATCCCTTGAACTTGCCGAAAACCTTTTGCGACAAGTCGAGTTTTGTAGACAGTAATATTACCGTCAGCGTTAGTCTTCTTCTTGAAGATCCATTTATTCTCAATTGCTTGCCGATCATCGGGAAAGTCAACCAAAGTCCATACTTTGTTCTCATACATGGATCCCATCTCAGATTTCTTGGCTTCAAGCCACTTTGCGGAATCTGGGCTCACCATCGCTTCTTCATAGTTCATAGGTTCATCATGATCTAGTAGCATGACTTCCAGAACAGGATTACCGTACCACTCTGGCGCGGGTCTTACTCTGGTTGATCTACGAGGTTCAGTAGTATCTTGTTCTGAAGTTTCATGATCATTATCATTAGCTTTCTCACTAACTGGTGTAGGTGTCACAGAAACAGTTTTCTGTGATGCACTACTTTCCAATAAGGGAGCAGGTACAGTTACCTCGTCAAGTTCTACTTTCCTCCCACTCACTTCTTTTGAGAGAAACTCCTTCTCCAGAAAGTTTCCGAATTTAGCAACAAAAGTCTTGCCTTCGGATCTGTGATAGAAGGTGTATCCAATAGTTTCCTTTGGATATCCTATGAAGACACATTTCTCCGATTTGGGTTCGAGCTTATCAGGTTGAAGCTTTTTCACATAAGCATCGCAGCCCTAAACTTTTAGAAACGACGACTTTGGTTTCTTGCCAAACCACAGTTCATAAGGCGTCGTCTCAACGGATTTTGATGGTGCCCTATTTAACGTGAATGCGGCCGTCTCTAGAGCGTACCCCCAAAACGATAGCGGTAAATCAGTAAGTGACATCATAGATCGCACCATATCTAGTAAAGTATGATTACGACGTTCGGACACACCATTACGCTGTGGTGTTCCGGGTGGCGTGAGTTGCGAAACTATTCCACAATTTTTAAAATGTACACCAAACTCGTAACTCAAATATTCTCCTCCACGATCAGATGGTAGAAACTTTATTTTCTTGTTACAATGATTTTCAACTTCACTCTGAAATTCGTTGAACTTTTGAAATGTTTCAGACTTATGTTTCATTAAATAGATATACCCATATCTGCTCAAATCATCTGTGAAGGTGAGAAAATAACGATATCCGCCACGAACCTCAATATTCATCGGACCACATACATCTGTATGTATGATTTCCAACAAATCTGTTGCTCTCTCCATAGTACCGGAGAACGGCGTTTTGGTCATCTTGCCCATGAGGCACGGTTCGCAAGTACCAAGTGATTCATAATCAAGTGGTTCCAAAAGTCCATCAGTATGGAGTTTCTTCATGCGCTTTACACCGATATGACCTAAACGACAGTGCCACAAATAAGTTGCACTATCATTATCAACTCTGCATCTTTTGGTTTCAACATTATGAATATGTGTGTTACTACTATCGAGATTCAACAAGAATAGACCACTCTTCAAGGGTGCATGACCATAAAAGATATTACTCATATAAATAGAACAACCATTATTCTCTGATTTAAATGAATAACCGTCTCGCATCAAACAAGATCCAGATATAATGTTCATGCTTAACGCTGGCACCAAATAACAATTATTTAGGTCTAATATTAATCCCGAAGGTAGATGTAGAGGTAGCGTGCTGACTGCGATCACATCGACTTTGGAACCGTTTCCCACGCGCATCGTCACCTCGTCCTTAACCAATCTGCGCTTGATCCGTAGTCCCTGTTTCGAGTTGCAAATATTAGCAACAGAACCAGTATCAAATACCCAGGTGCTACTGCGAGCATTAGTAAGGTACACATCAATAACATGTATATCACAGATACCTTTGTTCACCTTGCCATCCTTCTTATCCGCCAAATACTTGGGGCAGTTCCGCTTCCAGTGACCAGTCTGCTTGCAATAAAAGCACTCAGTTTCAGGCTTAGGTCCAGGTTTGGGTTTCTTCTCTTGAGTAGCAACTTGCTTGCCGTTCTCTTTGAAGTTCCCCTTCTTCTTTCCTTTGCCCTTTTTCTTGAAACTAGTGGTCTTGTTGACCATCAACACTTGATGCTCCTTCTTGATTTCTACCTCCGCAGCTTTCAGCATCGCGAAGAGCTTGGGAATAGTCTTATTCATCCCTTGCATATTATAGTTCATCATGAAGCTCTTGTAGCTTGGTGGCAGTGATTGGAGAATTCTGTCAATGACGCAATCATCTGGAAGATTAACTCCCAATTGAATCAAGTGATTATTATACCCAGACATTTTGAGTATATGCTCACTAACAGAACTGTTCTCCTCCATCTTGCAGCTATAGAACTTATTGGAGACTTCATATCTCTCAATCCGGGCATTTGCTTGAAATATTAACTTCAACTCCTGGAACATCTCATATGCTCCATGACGTTCAAAACGTCGTTGAAGTCCCGATTCTAAGCCGTAAAGCATGGCACACTGAACTATCGAGTAGTCATCAGCTTTGCTCTGCCAGACGTTCATAACATCCGGCGTTGCTCCTGCAGCAGGCCTGGCACCCAGCGGTGCTTCCAGGGCGTAATTCTTCTGTGCAGCAATGAGGATAATCCTCAAGTTACGGACCCAGTCCGTGTAATTGCTACCATCATCTTTCAACTTTGCTTTCTCAAGGAACGCATTAAAATTCAACGGAACAACAGCACGAGCCATCTATCTACAAACAAGCATAAATGAGCAAGATACTTATCAGGTACTAAGTTTCATGATAAATTTAAGTTCAGTTAATTTACTTAAAGAACTCCCACTTAGATAGACATCCCTCTAATCCTCTAAGTGATTACGTGATCCAAATCAACTAAACCATGTCCGATCATCACGTGAGATGGAGTAGTTTCATTGGTGAACATCATTATGTTGATCATATCTACTATATGATTCACGCTCGACCTTTCGGTCTCCGTGTTCCGAGGCCATATCTGTATATGCTTGGCTCGTCAAGTATAACCTGAGTATTCCGCGTGTGCAACTGTTTTGCACCCGTTGTATTTGAACGTAGAACCCATCACACCCAATCATCATGTGGTGTCTCAGTACGAAGAACTTTCGCAATGGTGCATACTCAGGGAGAACACTTCTTGATAATTAGTGAGAGATCATCTTATAATGCTACCGTCAATCAAAGCAAGATAAGATGCATAAAAGATAAACATCACATGCAATCAATATAAGTGATATGATATGGCCATCATCATCTTGTGCTTGTGATCTCCATCTCCGAAGCATCGTCGTGATCACCATCGTCACCGGCGTGACACCTTGATCTCCATCATAGCATCGTTGTCGTCTCGCCAAGCTTGTGCTTCCACGACTATCGCTACCGTTTAGTGATAAAGTAAAGCATTACATTGTGATTGCATTGCATACAATAAAGAGACAACCATATGGCTCCTTCCAGTTGCCGATAACTCGGTTACAAAACATGATCATCTCATACAATAAAAATCAGCATCATGTCTTGACCATATCACATCACAACATGCCCTGCAAAAACAAGTTAGACGTCCTCTACTTTGTTGTTGCAAGTTTTACGTGGCTGCTACGGGCTTAAGCAAGAACCAATCTTACCTACGCATCAAAACCACAACGATAGTTTGTCAAGTTGGTGCTGTTTTAACCTTCGCAAGGACCGGGCGTAGCCACACTCAGTTCAACTAAAGTTGGAGAAACTATCACCCACAAGCCACCTCTGTGCAAAGCACGTCGGGAGAACCGGTCTCGCGTAAGCGTACGCGTAATGTCGGTCTGGGCCGCTTCATCCAACAATACCGCCGAACCAAAGTATGACATGCTGGTAAGCAGTATGACTTATATCGCCCACAACTCACTTGTGTTCTACTCGTGCATATAACATCAACACATAAAACCAGGATCGGATGCCACTATTGGGGAACGTAGTAATTTCAAAAAATTTCCTACGCACACGCAAGATCATGTGACGCATAGCAACGAGAGGGGGGAGTGTGATCTACATACCTAGTAGATCAACAACGGAAGCGTTTGGTTGATGTAGTCGTACGTCTTCACGATCCGATCGATCAAGCACCGAAACTACGGCACCTCTGAGTTCTAGCACACGTACAGCTCGATGACGATCCCCGGACTCCGATCCAGCAAAGTGTCGGGGAAGAGTTCTGTCAGCACGACGGCGTGGTGACGATCTTGATGTACTACAGCAGCAGGGCTTCGCCTAAACTCCGCTACAATATTATCGAGGACTATGGTGGCTGGGGGCGCCGCACACGGCTAAGGAAAAGATCACGTGGATCAACTTGTGTGTCTCTGGGGTGCCCCTGCCTCCGTATATAAAGGACTAAAGGGGGGAGGCTGGCCGGCCAAGGAGGGCGCGCCAGGAGAGTCCTACTCCCTCTGGGAGTAGGACCCCCCCCCCCAATCCTAGTTGGAATAGGATTCGCGGAGGGGGGAAAAGAGAGAGAGGGGCCGGCCCCCTCTCCTTGTCCTATTCGGACCAAGGGAGGGGAGGGGCGCGCGGCCCATGAGGGGATGCCTCTTCTCTTTTCCACTAAGGCCCATCATGGCCCATATAGCTCCCGGGGGGTTCCGGTAATCTCCCGGTACTCCGGTAAAATCCCGATTTCACCCGGAACACTTCCGATATCCAAACATAGGCTTCCAATATATCAATATTTATGTCTCGACCATTTCGAGACTCCTCGTCATGTCCGTGATCACATCCGGGACTCCGAACAACCATCGGTACATCAAAATGCATAAACTCATAATATAACTGTCATTGTAACCTTAAGCGTGCGGACCTTACGGGTTCGAGAACAATGTAGACATGACCGAGACACGTCTCCGGTCAATAACCAATAGCGGTACCTCGATGCCCATATTGGCTCCTACATATTCTACGAGGATCTTTATCGGTCAGACCGCATAACAACATACGTCGTTCCCTTTGTCATCGGTATGTTACTTGCCCGAGATTCGATCGTCGGTATTCCAATACCTAGTTCAATCTCGTTGCCGGCAAGTCTCTTTACTCGTTCTGTAATACATCATCCCGCAACTAACTCATTTAGTTGCAATGCTTGCAAGTCTTAAGTGATGTGCATTACCGAGAGGGCCCAGAGATACCTCTCCGACAATCGGAGTGACAAAACCTAATCTCGAAATACGCCAACCCAACATGTACCTTTGGAGACACCTATAGTACTCCTTTATAATCACCCAGTTACGTTGTGACGTTTGGTAGTACCCGAAGTGTTCCTCCGGTAAACGGGAGTTGCATAATCTCATAGTTATAGGAACATGTATAAGTCATGAAGAAAGCAATAGCAACATACTAAACGATCGGGTGCTAAGCTAATGGAATGGGTCATGTCAATTAGATCATTCTCTTAATGATGTTATCCCGTTAATCAAATAACAACTCATTGTTCATGGTTAGGAAACATAACCATCTTTGATTAACGAGCTAGTCAAGTAGAGGCATACTAGTGACACTTTGTTTGTCTATGTATTCACACATGTATTATGTTTCCGGTTAATACAATTCTAGCATGAATAATAAACATTTATCATGATTATAAGGAAATAAATAATAATTTTATTATTGCCTCTAGGGCATATTTCCTTCAGCATATCCTCCTGGAATCGGCCGACAATGAAAAGTTGCGCCAGGTTCAGGAGGTGCAACAGAGCCAACTGCCGCCTTGACTTTCAATTTCATCCATTGTGTCATAAGGTGGCAATGTTGAGACTCCGAGATAGCATCCACGGGGTAGCTAGCAGGAGCCGTGAAGACAGGCTCCAGCTGAAGCAGCTCGGTGGAAGCCACGCTGCTTCTCTGCTGAGATGGCGGGGTAACTTCGCGGGAAGCTTCGACAGGTCGCTTGTTGCCATCTACTTCTCGTTCCTCTATCGCTTGTACCCTTGCGTGCAACGCCTGAAGTTGGGTCTGCTCCACTTTCTTCCTCCTCTCCTGGCATTTGTAACCGCATGCATCCGGAAACCTAGCCTTCCACGAAACGGAGCTTGGCGTGCCTCGTGTCCGTCCAGGGTGCTCAGGATTCCCGAGGACCATTGTGAGCTCGTCGTTCTCTCTGTCTGGAACGAATGTCGCTTGCTGTGCTGCATCGATATACTGCCGAAGCTTCATGATGGGTATTCGCAGTTGCTCGTTCGTCCAATGGCACTTCCCTGATACAGGGTCCAAGGTTCCACCAACCCCAAAGAACCAAGTCCGGCAATGGTCTAGCCAGTTCAATGTCTCTGGTTCGACCCCTTTATCAACCAGTTCATTCTCAGCCTTGGCCCACAACGACCAGGCTTTGAGGTAGCCACCTGACCCCGTGCGATGGTGAAGCTTCTTCTTCGCAGCATTTATCTTATTTGTCGCTGACATCTTCTTAGTCTTGTCCGATGTCTTGTGGGCCACAAATTCGTCCCAGTGATCTCTGATCTTCTCATACCGGTCGGTGAATTCTGGTGTCTATTCTTTGTCGACAAACATTGTTTTCAGCTCATTCTTCCACCTCCTGAAAAGTTCTTCCATCTTCTTAAGAGCATGAGACTTGATCAATTGCTCTTTAACTGGCTTCTCCGGATCCTCCTCTAGCGGTAGGGTGAAATTTGCCTTCAGCGCAGTCCAAAGATCATCTTTCTGCATATCGTTGACATAAGACACCTCAGGGTCTTCTTTAGCCGGCTTATACCATTGGTGGATGCTGATCGGGATCTTGTCCCTAACAAGAACCCCGCACTGAGCAGCAAATGCTTCCTTTGTCCGGATGGGTTCAATCGGTTGGCCATCGCGCGCGATTGCTGTGATCTCAAACCTTTCATCCGAGCGCAACTCTTTCTTTGGGCCTCGTCTCTTTACCGAAGTTGTGCTCGATCCGGAGGGCTAGAAAAAATAAGAAAGACGAGAGTTATTAATTAATATGTCTACATAGCAAAAACAATTAATGCATCAATTAGCTATAGTCAACACATGCTTGATTAATATATATACCTGGCCGGACTCCGTTCGGTCACCGGAGCCGTCATCACGCTGCCCTTCTTCCACCGGCATTCGGTCACCGGAGCCATCATATGTTGGAAATATGCCCTAGAGGCAATAATAAATTGGTTATCATTATATTTCCTTGTTCATGATAATTGTTTATTATCCATGCTAGAATTGTATTGATAGGAAACTCAGATACATGTGTGGATACATAGACAACACCATGTCCCTAGTAAGCCTCTAGTTGACTAGCTCGTTGATCAATAGATGGTTACGGTTTCCTGACCATGGACATTGGATGTAGTTGATAACGGGATCACATCATTAGGAGAATGATGTGATGGACAAGACCCAATCCTAAGCCTAGCACAAAGATCGTATAGTTCGTATGCTAAAGCTTTTCTAATGTCAAGTATCATTTCCTTAGACCATGAGATTGTGCAACTCCCGGATACCGTAGGAGTGCTTTGGGTGTGCCAAACATCACAACGTAACTGGGTGGCTATAAAGGTACACTACAGGTATCTCCGAAAGTGTCTGTTGGGTTGGCACGAATCGAGACTGGGATTTGTCACTCTGTGTAACGGAGAGGTATCTCTGGGCCCACTCGGTAGGACATCAACATAATGTGCACAATGTGATCAAGGAGTTGATCACGGGATGATGTGTTACAGAACGAGTAAAGATACTTGCCTGTAACGAGATTGAACAAGGTATCGGGATACCGACGATCGAATCTCGGGCAAGTATCGTACCACTAGAAAAAGGGAATTGTATACGGGATTTATTAAGTCCTTGACATCGTGGTTCATCCGATGAGATCATCTGCATGGTTCCCGAACCCGTAGGGTCTACACACTTAAGGTTCGATGACGCTAGGGTTATAGGGAAAGTATGCACGCGGTTACCGAATGTTGTTCGGAGTCCCGGATGAGATCCGGGACGTCACGAGGAGTTCCGGAATGGTCCGGAGGTAAATATTGATATATAGGAAGTATGGTTTTGGCCACCGAAAGTGTTCCGGGCATCACCGGTAGTGTACCGGGACCACCGGAGGGGTCCGGGGGTCCACCAGGTGGGGCCACCAGCCCCGGAGGCCTACATGGGCCAATAGTGGGAAGGGACCAGCCCCTAGGTGGGCTGGGGCGCCTCCCACCAGGGCCCAAGGCGCCTCCAGGAGGGGAAGGGGGCAAACCCTAGGGCAGATGGGCCCTAAGGCCCACCCCAGGTGCGCCTCCCCCTCTCCCCCTTGTGGCCGCCACCCAGATGGGATCTGGGGGCTGCCGCCACCCCTAGGGAGGGAACCCTAGGTGGGGGCGCAACCCATCCCCTTCCCCTACATATACTTGAGGTTTGGGGCTGCCCAACACACGTGATTCAATCTCCCTGTTGGCGCAGCCCTACCTCTCTCCCTCCTCATCTCTCGTAGTGCTTGGCGAAGCCCTGCTGGAGTCCCGCGCTCCTCCACCACCACCACGCCGTCGTGCTGCTGCTGGATGGAGTGTTCCCCAACCTCTCCTTCTCCCCTTGCTAGATCAAGGCGTAGGAGACGTCACCTGGCTGTACGTGTGTTAAACATGGAGGTGCCGTCCGTTCGGCACTAGGATCATCGGTGATTTGGATCACGACGAGTACGACTCCATCAACCCCGTTCACTTGAACGCTTCCGCTTAGCGATCTACAAGGGTATGTAGATGCACTCTCCTTCCCCTTGTTCTAGATTACTCCATAGATTGATCTTGGTGATGCGTAGAAAATTTTGAATTTCTGCTACGTTCCCCAACATCATAATCATGTCCTTCCTCCTCCATTGTTCGATCACCGTAGCCTGCTTCTTCACCCTGTCCTTCCAGACCATCGGTGTCGTTGAGAAATGACAAGATGGCATCACTTCCGGCTGCAATTATGTCCCCCAACACCACTTCTCTTGCTTTGTCTCGGGGGTGCTCCATAGTATCTGCAAATATTTACAACATGGCAATTATTATTCAAACATGACAGATGGATATATTAGTGGCAAATGTAGAACTAGCTAGCTAATCACAATAAGGAATCATATTAGTGGCCTCGAAGCTTCTCTAGGGTTTGGGGTGGCCTCGGCAACGCTTCAAGGGTTTGGGGTGGCCTCGACAACGCTTCAAGGGTTTGGGGTGGCCTCGACGACAACGCTCTTTTAACTTGGTAAATTTGGGTGGCCTCGAGAGAGTTTGTCGGGTAGGGGCGCGGCGGGAGGGGCTGGGGGGTGCTCCCGTGGTATAAGTTATCACGGTCGAGAGGGGGTATATATATCGACCGCCCCTCATGTCGAAGTTATCCGGGAGGGGGGTTATATCGACAACGATGACATACATACATGGGAAAATAATGTTATCGGGGAGGGGGTATATCGACCCCCCCCCCTCGTGTTGAAGTTATCGGGAGGGGGTATATCGAGAACGAGATACCCGATAAAAAAATAAGAAGACGAAGAAGAAATAAAAAGAGGAGAAGAAGAAAGGAATAAAGGAGAAGATCGAAGAAAAAAAGAAAAAAAAGAGGAGAAGAAGAAAGGAATAGTTCTATTCCTTTGTTCTTCTCCTCTTCTTTTTCTTCTTTTTTCCTCTTCTTATTTATTTCTTCTCTTCTTCCTCTTCTCTTCTCCTTTCTTCCTCTTCTTATTTTCCTTTTTCCTCTCCTTTTTCTTCTTCTTCCTATCCTAGCTAGATATATAAAACTTATCTAAAAATGTAACTTTTGCATATATAAAACTTTTTCTTCTTCTTCCTTCTTCCTTCTCTTCCTTCTTCTAAATATATAACACTTTTCTAAAAATGAACTAACCTAAAATGTACTAAATTAGAGAACATATATAGATAAAACTTTTCTAAAAATCTAACTTTTGCATATATGTATTTTTAAAACATCATGAGTATTACAATTGAAAAAATAGATACATACATACAAAAAAACATGTAAAAAATACATACATACATATATGAACATACATAAAAAAATACATATATCTAAAAATACATACATACAGATATGAAAATCTAAAAACACGTAAAAACATCTAATCTAAAAACATGTAAAAATTTAGCAAATCCTATATACTTAAGAAGTTCACCCCCACTACTTGATTTATCTCAACATGCAGCATAGACACCTCAGCATCCAATTACATCCAGCCACGTCACACCTCATGCAATCCCACTCAAGCCCACCTCCTCAGGTCTCACCAAATCAGTGACTACATTCTTTTAGAATCAATCAATGACTATACATTAGCGTCCTGCCACCAACGTATAGAACCGACTATACAGCTGCCGTCTCTCCGTTTCCACTTCCACGGATTCCTCCTTAAAGAAACCACAAAGCGATTGGAAAGACAACACAACACTTCCACTTCCATTCCCACTCCCACGGTCTCCTCTCCCGGAAAAAGGAACACGACTTTTCTTTTCCTACATATACAACAGGGTGCGGTGGCTGGGAGCGGATCGCTCGGTCAGGGCTGTCAGGCCGTTCCTACGGCACGACAAGCGGTGCTTCTCGCCTCCGCGGCTCTCCTGGATACTCTACTGTATGTTCCCCTTGCCAGTTTAGTGCCCTACGTCCCCTGTTCCTCCCCTTCTGTGCCTGTTACATTCCGGCTGAGGTAGCTCCGGCGCTCCTTCGCCCTGGGGAAGTCGGTGACGGCCTGTTCCTGTAGAATCAGACCGGCTGCTGGTGAGTAACCAATCTGAAGTTAGACTTCTTTTCTTCCTGAAAGGGCGCCAGGGCCTCAACCATGGGGTAGACGTTTATTTCCTGCCTCGAAGGAACGCTCGATGTATTGGAGTGCACCGGGTCAACAAGTCATCGAATTTTAAATCGGTTTCCTTTCCATCTTGGAAGGAACGGATTAGTGCGACGCTGGGCAGGGCCTCAGCCGTGGCCTGGAATATTTTTTTTGCCCTGGAAAAATGAACGCCCTACAGGAGTCCTTTTCTCTGATTTAGAACAGTGATGTTTCTAACAGCATACAAGTTTTTAAATTGCTCCATCGAACAGGATAGTATACAAGTGCTCTTCCCAACAGGTTATTAGTATGTAAGCGCCGCAACTTCTATCCATCAATTGATATGCCTTTGCAAAGTTTATGACTGATATAGAATAGACGCACCATAATTCAATATCTACATATCTTAAATATTGTAGTACTTTACCTGCTATTTTCTTTGCGACGCATATATAAGTAGATTCCTATTAACTGATTCGTAAAATGATTTGCTGATCTGACCAAGTAATTTATTGCATGTAGTATATCTGCTTCTTTTTCGCTGCCCTAAGAGATCTTGATTAGGCATTTGTATAAAAAAATATGCATGTTACATCCTGCCCATTGGGAAAAGGTATAATAAATTATTATCTATGTGATTTTATTTTCTTCATTCGGTTCATCTATTAGCAATATGAACCCTATTCTCCCTTAGGCAAATTTCTTACACTCATTTACTCCTTGCAGAATGTGTCAAAAGAGACCAAAATATACACTGGGTTGTTGCTCATCCAAGAAGAACTGGTTGATGAAGCTGAGGTCATCTTTGAATTTTATTGATTGTATTCTGTCAGCACTTTATATTGTTTAATGTTCACATCTTATAATTTCTTGATCTCCTGTTGGTTTCACAACTAACTTAAGATTATCCCCTATCCATGCATAGCGAATACTTCTGATTTGCCCAAGCACTTCGGATGCAATTTATACTAATGGCCATGGATAGTCATCATGCCTAATGTGACGAAGCTCTCATCCATCATTTGTTTGTGAGACAGCATAACTAAGGTGATAATTATTTTTTCAGAGTGATTATTTAGTGAGTGCAGCTTTTTGGTTGCTTTAGGATACCTTATGTTTCACAATCAATACAAGTTTTACTTAAATGTTACACTTAGTTTTGTCATAATATCTCCATAGGATATACTCCTTCAGTCTCAAAATGATTTAATATAGAGTTAGTTGAACTACTAAATCAGCGGCACTTATTTTGGCACGGATGGAGTATATGATTGTGGTTATTAGGTACATTCCACATTTTCTGTCATATATAGTTGCGATTTAAAGATAGTCATTTTATCGTTAGTGTAACTCCAAATTAATTGTGGTGGTTATTTGTATTGGTTCCAAGTTTCTAACAGAACATAGCTCCCTTTTATATATAACTTCTATAGATAACATGTAACTTTCACATTGGTGAGGTTAGTTCTTGATATACGAAGTGGTAAAGATCAAGTTAACCGAATATGATCTAAATATATTGCAACCGGTTCCCGCTGCAACGCGCGGGGTATCATCTAGTATATTTAAAAAGCACGGCGGCGGCGGCGGGGCCGGCAGGGGCGCGGTGCTCACACAGGGACGCGTTGGGGCAGGAGAAGGGTGGCACGGCGGGCGGTGTCGGGGCGAGCAGGGGCGCGGGGAGCGGCGGCGACGGCGTCGGGGCGACGCGGGGCGGCGATGGCGTCGGGACGGCGCGGGGAGGTGATGGCGACGGCGCGGGGTGGCGCGCGGCGATGGCGTCGGGGCGGCGCGGGGCGCGGGCGGCGACGGGGGCGCGCAGACGGCGACGACAGGCGCAGGCGACGGCAACGAGGAGCAGGGCGTTGGGGCAGAGGGCGGCGTCGGCGTCAGGGAGAAACTGCTGAAATTTTCCAATGTGTTGGTTTATATACCCAGAGCATTGGTCCTGATTCGTGGCACCAACCGGGAGCAATGCCCCCCTTTAGT
The DNA here is from genome assembly GCF_003073215.2 of Triticum urartu. Lineage (NCBI taxonomy): Eukaryota > Viridiplantae > Streptophyta > Magnoliopsida > Poales > Poaceae > Triticum > Triticum urartu. Next base: position 66,689,442 of record NC_053023.1, on the reverse strand, counting down.
CATGGTTGGTGCCATCAACCGGGACCAAAGGTCTTTTTTCCGCAGCCCAAAGGGCGGGAAGCAGAGGCATTTGGTCCCGATTGGTGGCACCAACCGGGACTAAAGGGGGGCATTGATTCCGGTTGGTGCCACAAACCGGTACCAATGCACCCCCTTAGTCCCGGTTGGTGGCACCAACCGAGACCAAAGGCCTCTTGCTGCCCGCGTCGTGGCCAAAAGTTTAGTCCCACCTCGCTAGTTAAGAGGGCTCGAGAGTGGTTTATAAGCGCTGCTGCGCCCACCCCCTCGAGCTCCTCTCAACTGCAGGCTTTCGGGCCTAATCTATATCTATGTGTCTGTGGGCCTACTGGGCCTCCTGCGGGCCTGAATCCTGACTCATGGTTAGGTTTCTAGTCGTATTCAAGCCATTGTGGCCTAGTAGGTGGCACTTTTTTTACTTTCTTTGTTGTTTTATTTATTTTATTTTGTTTCTACTTACAACAAAATACTTATTGTTGCTATTTTTATTTATTTTATTTTATTAAAGTATATTTTGTTTCTACTTATTTATTTTATTAAAGAGTTTTTATTTTCTTTGTTGCTTTATTTATTTTATTTTGTTTCTACCAACAACAAAATACTTACTGTTGCTATCTTTATTTATTTTACTAAAGTTTATTTATTTTACTTTATTAAAGATTATTTTGTTTCTACTTATTTATTTTATTAAAGAGTTATTTTATTTTATTTCTACTTATTTATTTTATTTTGTTTCTACTTATTTATTAAAGTTTATTTTTTTATCTCTGTTTTTCATGTTTTGAACAGAAAATACTTCGATAATTTTAGTTGCATAAATTTTATATAATTTTAGTTTAAAAATACTAGAGGTTTATAATAGCTTTTTAGTTAATTACTTTTGCTATTAGAGTTTTATAAAAGTTTTTTAGTTGATTTTCTTTTTGCTATTAAAGAATATTATAGTTTTGTTTTAGTTGATCATAACAGAATATTTTTATTAATTTTTTAGCTATAAGATCCTAAAATTCAAAAGCATTTCAAATGAACCCTGAAAATGTTAAAAATTGGCATGATATCATCATTTCACCCACATAGCATATGCTGAAAAGTAGAGAGGGTTACGGCAAAAACTAGATGCACTTCGTGTACAAAATGGACAATCTCTTTCGAAGTATCAGGGTTTCAGACGAAAACTCATCTGTTACAAAAGGATTTCATTTTTGAACTTATTTGAACTCCAGACTTTTTGTGTGTTCAAAATGCACCATTCAAAGCCACAACATCAATTTTCAACCCTTTCTGACTTCATCTGTTATTTTTCATACAACCATTCTGCTTGTTTGCCTCAACCACTTCGAGAAACATAATTATGTGCGTCCAAAATCATTACAGTTTCACATGGATAGATAAGTGACCAAATTAATAGTAGTTCATTATCACATTGAAACCAAAGTTCATACATAGTTCAAATTGAACAACATATTGCTCTCTAGAGCATCTACTTAAACCATACATTGAAACTATGTAAAACCTTTCAAAGCAACAACAAATGCGATCATAATCACAACCAGGTAACAATTGATCCAACGGCATAATGATACCAAGCCTCGGTATGAATGGCATATTTTCTAATCTTTCTCATCTTCAACTGCATTGCATCCATCTTGATCTTGTGATCATCGACGACATCCGCAACATGCAACTCCAATATCATCTTCTCCTCATTTTTTTATTTTTTCCTTCAAGTAATTTTTTTCTTCTTCAACTAAATTTAACCTCTCGACAATAGGGTGGTTGGAATTTCCGGTTCAACTACCTCCTACATAAATAAAATCTATGTCACATTGGTCGGCATAATTGTCATAAACAATAAATGAACCAAATAGTTATAAAAGGATAATATATACCACATCCGAATCATAGCCAGGACGAGGGCCGACGGGGGCGGATACCAAAACCATCGCACTATATAATAACAAGCAATAATAAAAGTAAAAAATTAGACAAGTATCTATGTAAAGCAAGAATATTTTTTCTTTCAGAAAGAAGATAAGAACAAAAGGCTCACCACGGTGGTGCCGGCGACGAGATCGGCGCAGGCGATCGACGGCGGTGAAGACAGGGACGGGACCTGACGGACCGCTAAACCTATGCAAATCTCGGGAAAAATAGAGCTTGGAGGTCGAGCTTCGAGAGGAGAAAGCTTAACTAGTGTGGGTCGGGCATTTCATCGGACACCTCATGTGCATAGGAGGTGAGCTAGAGCACCCAAATGCCCTCCCCTCGCCAGCCAGAAAAAATAGAGCACTGTGGAGTGCTCTGCTGCGGCGATGGGGTATATATAGGCAGCTCATTTGTACCGGTTTGTGGCTGGAACCTGGATTAAAGCTCCACCTTCTGTCCCGGTTCGAGCCACGAACCGAGACCAATGTATGTGGGCCAGGAGCGAGGCCTATTGGTCCCGGTTAGTGCCTAGAACCGGGACAAATGGGTCCAGATGAACCAGGACCAAGGACCCCGGCCGGCCCCCTGGGCTCATGAACCAGGACGTATGCCCCATGGCTCCAGGTTCGTGACTGAACCAGGACTAATGGGCTGGCCAGGCCCGAACAAAAGCCTCAAGACCGTGGTGGCGTAGGCAGGTGGGTGGTGTGTTGGCACTACGAGAAATATGTCAACTAGTGACCTTCTGTCAGTGACCCTGAAAGAATTGGTCATAGATCTACGACCATTTGAGACCAATTGGTCAAAAGCTGTTCGGGGGGCTCCATACCCTCAACTATATTGACCATTTTGGTCAGAAAGGTCGTAATTTCCTTACAAGAAATGGTCATAAAGCAGACAACACTGGTCTGCTGCCTTATTTATAGCTGATCATGACCAATATAGATGGTCATAACCTTGTAAATTGTGGTGCATTGCTATGACTAGGCGCCACCTCATCAGTTTTGCCTATGTGTCATGTCCATGTGTCAATTTTTGCCCTAGGTTGTGAAGCAACCTATATTTCTGTCATTCCGAAAATTCCCAAAAAAATCTCATAAATTCTTTGGGTCATATCTACATCAAATATGTAGAAATCCTTCCTTGCCTAGTTCAAAAATAATTCAATAATATTCATTTTCCTATTCTGTTTAGAACAACACTTTGTGAAGGAAGTGTTATTTATATATTCACGATTGCCCTCAAAATTTTTGTGCACTCTTTCCTATCCAAATCATTGCCTCATGACAAAATTCAGCTCCATTTTCTCAGTAAATCTTCCTCGGCAAATTTCCAAAGTTTTTGTCCACCTAGAAGCATTGTGAAGGAAGTACCATTTTTATGTATCCAAATGACATAAAATTTATACAGTTCCTTCATATGCCTAAATTATCACTCTTCTCCAAATTGTAGCTCAGTCAAATCTTCTATGTGATCTCAGGTTCAATTTCTATTTTATGACCAGATTGGCACATTGCAAAGCAAGTGTTATCTAGACCCCTCCTATTACCCTAACACTTTTTGGTCACTCTTACATACCCAAATCATCGCCACATGATAATATTCAGCTCCATTTTCCTTGTAAATCTTCCTCAGAAAATTTCCAAAGTTTCTATCTAGAGAGAAGCTTTGTGAAGTAAGTACTAGCTAGGCTTACCCAAATGATCTGAAAATCTACCAGGGCATGACCATACCTATGAAACTTATCCATACCCAATTTGAGCTCATTTCATTCATTCAATTTCTTTCACTAATTTTCCCAAGTTTCTGTCCAGAGAAGAGCATTGTGAAGGAAGTACCACTTGCATGTCTAAATGGTATCAATTTTCTACAGTGCTTTCCAATGCCCAAATAAGCATCCTCGACCAAATTTCAGCTCAATCCATTCATTACTTTGAGCTCAGCTTCACCATTCATATTTTTGTCCAGTGTGGTACTTTGCAAAGCAAGTACCATCTAGGCTCCTTCTTTTGAGCTGAAAATTTGTTAAGACAGTCTTCTTAGTAGATGATCCTACTCACGCCCATTGGCCATGTGTATTTCCTGTACCGCTAATCAAACACTTGGCTGCTAATTCATCTTTGAGCATAGGTCGGTCTCCTCGTGAGATTCTTATGTTGTAATTTTCTTCCTAGCACCTACCTAGAGAGTGCCCAACCCACTAGACATGTCTAGGCCACCCAGAACGCATGTCAGCGTCAAGGTCACGCGGTGACCACGCGACGGGCATGCGAGTTTACGCGCTTTGGAGTTGGGGCCCTGGGCCACCATCCAAACCTCGATGTATCTCCACCAAACCATGTATTTCTGCTTAAGTAGATACTTATGTAACTAGAAATGATTTTTGGAAGAAATAAAGAGTAAACAATAAGGTAGCTATAGTTCAAATTTGACCCGCTTCCTACTAAATCGACGAAAATTTGTCTTTTTCACCAGCGGTGGATCAAAACTTTTGAAACCTAACCATTTTGTCAATTGTGCATTAAATATGTCCTAGTATTTTATAAACAAACAATGCCATGAATGTGGCCATAAGATTGATCATTTGGCTTGAAAGACATGAATCTTCACGCATGATAGCTCATTTCTGAGAACACCTTTTTAAAATAATTTATGTATTACAAGTTTATTATTTTTCCTGGTAACTTGGTCACATATAATGACACAATGCGAAGGTTTTCCATTTTTTTGAATTTTTTACGCCCGTTTCAAAATGCGGTCAAAACGACGGGCTTGACCGTTCCTAGCTAGTGGTTGAATCTTGGAAAACTTTTGAGGTTTCTATGATTAAATAGATACTTTTGTACCTAAAATTGATTTTTGGGAAAAATAAATAGCAAACTATGAGGCAGCTGCAGTTCAAATTTGACCCGCTTCCAACTAAATCGGCAGAAATTTTTTCTTTTTCACGAGAGGTGGATAAAAGCTTATAACACCCAACCATTTGCTCAATTGTGCATTAAATATGGCCTAGTATTTTATAAAATTGATTTGGTCCAATTTTGCAACAAATATTTGGTAGGCCCTTCACAAAAAAACTCATTTTGGGCAATCGAAAAATGGAAAATGATTTTTTCGTCCAAAGAAAATGAAAACTTTCGTACGCAACATTGTTTGCCATTCCAAGATGCACCCTTGTGCACAATATGAGACCATTTTAACAAACTACGCCATGAATGTGGCTATAAGATTGATTATTTGGCTTGAAAACCATGAATCCTCACACATGATAGCTCATTTTTTAGAACAATTTTTAAAAGAATTGTTGTATTACAAGTTTATTATTTTTCCTAGTGACTTAGTCACATATAATGACACAATGCGAAGGTTCTTCAATTTTTTGATTTTTTTGAATTTTTTATACCCGTTTCAAAATGCGGTCAAAACGGCGGGAATGACCGTTCTTGGCTAGTGGTTGAATCTTGAAAAACTTGTGCTGTTTATCTTATTAAATAGATACTTTTGTACCTAAAAATGATTTTTTGGAAAAATAAATAGCAAACTACGAGGTAGCTACAGTTCAAATTTGACCCACTTCCAACTGAATTGGCGGAAATTTGTCTTTTTAATGAGAGTTGGATTGAAACTTTTGACACCCAAACATTTGGTCAATTATGCATTAAATATATCCTAGTATTTTTGAAAATTGATGTGGTACAATTTTGCAACAAATATATGGTAGGTCCTTCACAAAAAACTCATTTTGGGCACTCGAAAAATGAAAAATGAAATTTTCGTCCAATGAAAATGAAAACTTCCTTAGACAACATTGTTTTCCACTCCAATATGCCCGCTTGTGCATAATCTGATATCATTTGAACAAACTATGTTATGAATGTGGCCATAAGATTGATCATCTGGCTTGAGAGTCATGCATCTTCACACATGATAACTCGTTTCTGATAACATTATTTTAAAATAATTACCGTATTACAAGTTTATTATTTTTCTTGGTAACTTAGTCACAAATAATGACACAATGTGAAGGTTTTCCAATTTTTCAAATTTTTTTGAAATTTTCATGCCCATTTCAAAATGCGGTCAAAACGGCAGGCATGACCATTCCTAGCTAGTTGTTGAATCTTGGAATTTTTCTGATGTTTCTCTGATTAAATAGATACTTATGAACCTAGAAATGATTTTTGAAAAAAAATAAAGAGCAAACTACGAGGTAGCTATCGTTCAAATTTGACCCACTTCCAACTGAATCGGTGGAAATTTGTCTTTTTCACGAGGGGTGGATTGAAACTTTTGACACCCAAATATTTGGTCAATTGTGCATTAAATATATCCTAGTATTTTAAAAAATTGATTTGGTACAATTTTGCAACAAATATATGGTAGGTTCTTCACACAAAAAAACTATTTTGGGCACTCGAAAACTAGAAAATGTTTTTTTTTTGCAAAAAACTCATTTCTCACGACACATTTTTAAAGATATTTATCTTATTTCATGTTTTTTATTTTTCCTAAAAACTTATTCACATTTGGTGACACAATGAGGAGGTTTTCCATTTCCTTTTTGAAATTTTCAGGTCATAAAATAGCTGATATGATTTTAACACGCTATTTTTATTCAACCACGACCAATTTAAATGCTCATAACGTGCTACTATTTTCTGATTGGTCCGTGAACATCTCACGCGGATCGTGCATTAGACACCGTCAGATACTCGGGGATCCAACGGTAGTCCTCAGCTCTTCCACACTAACCCCAAAACCCTAGCTCTGTGGTCATTTTCCATCCGCCCCCCGCCTCCTTTCTTCCCCTTACTCTCTTCTCCTCCATCGCGCCCTTCTTGATCCGGCGGAGCTCCCCTTCCTCCCCGCCCTCTTCTTTCTCGCGACGCCGCACCCTCCCCGCCAGCCCCTCGCTCCCTTCTCCACCTTCCCGCGCTCCCTCTCCTCCCCCAACTCCCCAACCCACCCACCCACCCTTCCCCCAGATTTGATCGAGACCACTTCAAAAAAAAAGATCTGATCGAGGCCGCCCCTCATTCCGTGATTCCCACCGCCGCCGATCTGGCAGCCACTGGCGACCTCATTGCCCATCTCTGGTCTCCCCTACCTCCCGCGACACCCCCATCCTCTCGCGAACCCCATCTCTCTCTTCCCACGACTCCTCGCCGCCGCCACCTACGGCGGCCGATCCCGGCGACTTCCGGCGGCAATCTGCGGATCCTAGCACACCACCGCGACCCCGTCCCTTCCGCTCCATCCTCCCCTCAGACTAGATCAGCCGCCCCCTTTGACCAGATCGTCCACCCCCTTCTCCCCCAACCCCGGCTATGCAGCAGATCGAGCGCGACAGTAGTGGCAGCAGAGCAGTCGCCGCCTCCACATGCTCCACCGCCTGCGCGTCCAGCGTCCCCCGCCACCGCCACACTCGTTTGTCTCCGAAGCTATGTAAGCGGCGTGCAAGCGGCGGATCACGCAGGGCCGCGAGCACACCGTGGCGCCATCCTCTCCACCCGCCCGCTTGCCAGCGACAGCGTCGCGCACGAAGGTACGTGCCTGGGCGCCTCCCTCTCCTGTCGCTCCTCTTCCGTTTGGGGACCTCGCCGGTCGTCCTCTGGTCGATGCGTGCACACTGTTAAAATTGCAAATTGAAGTTTGCTTGTGCTTCAAATTCCTGCCTAGCTTTCGGACGATTAGTTAACCTAGGCAGCAGAATTGATTTTTCTGATGAAAGGACGAGTAATTAGTTTTCTTGAATCCTCACTTTTTCTGATTGCAGAAAAACTCAACAGTCTAAAGGACCAGCTCAGGGGACTGGAGGCAGGTCTGGTAGAAGCTCTATCCAGTTAGCATTTCTTCTCCCTTGTGCAAATTTCCACCAATGGAATGTATGTTACACTCAATGTGCTTCTTTGTTGTGATGAATGGTTCAGTCTATGAACTATGTAATCAGTGTTTGATTTCATACTGGTCTGTCGTTGTCCTCTGCTGCATTTCATGGAAACGCTCAAGTCTTGTATACTATCTCTGCAGTCCAACTGAAGAAAGAATCAGAATGTAAGCTCACCAGTGACTCTATCTTGAATGCCACTGCAACGAACGAGCAGCTCAGGAGCATGGTCTTGGGAACAGAGGGGATAGATGAGTTTGCAAATGTCATATCTCATCAGCTCCAAGGTAAAAAACATACAATCTGAATCATGGTTCTAGTACAATAGTTGGAGGTGTCATAGTATTATGTGACGTATGAAATCTAAAGTTGATTAGTAGGGTTCAAAGATACAAGTTCGAGTATCCAGTCTGAGGGGTTCTTGCATGTGTGCAGGTGATATTGGAGGTGGTGGCGACGTTCCTGCTGGTATTCATGATGTGCGGGGCGGCGTCCATCTACGGCGCCGATGTGACGCGCGTATCCCAGCTCGGCCACTCCGTCGGCGGCGGCCTCATCGTCACCGCAGTGATCTACGCCACCGGCCACATCTCCGGCGCGAACATGAACACCGCCGTCACGCCCTCCGTCTCCTTCTTCCGGCATTTCCCCTGGATTCAGGTACGCATATACATCCATCCATCATGCTTCCTGCCTTCAACTTTTGTCTCACGTATAGATGAGTAGCGAATGACATGTCATTGTTCAGTAGAACACTAGAACTTGCTTATCAACATGAACGTGCAAATAAGAAATTCTCACCGCTTAATAATGAACCAGAGCTTAATTGATTTGGAGCCTAATATAACTAGCTTGCACCACTGTGCGTAAAATAGTGCATGGTCGGTGCAGCAGATAATTAGTTAAGATTAGCTAATAAAGCAGGATTTTATATGTAACAACATGTACAACTAGGGAGGTCTTCAACTACTGCACGAACTGTATCATAATTCACAACACGCATCTAGATCAGCCAGCGACACAAGAGCATATCCTATTATCTGAAACAGTACTCATGTTGTATTTAAGTATAGCACAAGTTGGAGACTTGGAGTGGCTAAAAGACTTCCCTAGCTAGTCGCATGTTGGGATGATCGGTGGCATGACATGTACCCCCTCACGAATTATGCTTTCATCTACTCAACAGTTACCTTAATGATTAGTATGCGTTACATTTTGGCACCTCTTACATCTGTCTTGCTGGGTACTTGATTTTTATGCATTATTAGTTATAACAACCATAGATTTCAATGAATATGCACTTTTGTTAACAATGGCTGTACCTACACTTCCAGGGAAGAGTTATTCCTTGTGATTTTATTGGTGTCATAAAAGCAAGCAGCCTGTTTACTTGAAAAGTATGTCACTAAATACCTCTTATGGAGTTCGAAACTTAAGATGCAGCTCGTTTGGCTTGTGATTCTTCAAATGCCCATTCAACACTAACATGTTACATCTTTCTCAGGGGAAATTTTTAGCGATCGTGATGAGCTGACGTCCAATTTCTTTGCTCAGCCTCATGCTCTTGCTTATGGAAGGTAAATAGCTCAGCAGTATTTTGGAGACACATGTTTCATGAACTATTTTGGTTTCTTACAAGAGCTGACTGCATCTTTTCAGACTCTGGAACAATTACGCAGCCAGAACGTTTCTGAAAATCTTATCCCTCATAAGGTGATAATGCTTCACTTATTTCGTATATGGTTACTCTAATGCTTCTCTCTGACTAAGCATTCTCGTCTTTTTCTTCTCTTCAGAGTTTCAAAGGCAACCGACCATCACTGAGTTTCTTGCTGTCCTCTACATATGAGATTGGACAGGTATGCGAATTACATTCTCTATACACTCTTGGAATTGCAAGTTCTTTAACCCTGAACTCATTATTACACACAATCTCCACTTTTTCACCAGTAAGATTATGATTATGTTGTATGAGGTGTGAATCATTTAAAGGAAAGTAGGAATATGGTTTTTCTGTATGCACTGAGTTCTAATTGTGGCCTCGTCAAGAAAAAACATGATTTATTGGTCTCTTTTCATCATCAAATATTAGAAACTTAAGAAAGTAAAATTGAGATGAGGTGATATCTGTTAAGCACATATTGCTTGTGGACATGCATGGTGCTGCTGAAGCTGCACATGTTCTCCACCACAAACATTGTGCTGTCTTCTCATTTTTTCCTGCTTCTGATCTTGTTGTGCAAAGTGGTTGAAGTACCTTCTTTTTGTACCCATCTTCATGAAGCCTATATTAAATGCATATTTTATACAAATCATTCTGTAAGATCTGTAAAAGCAAACATTTCACTATGCATGTCTATTGTTTTATTTGCCCTTTCTAGTATTGTATGAAGCTGGAATGTACTAGTGGGTAGATCTGCTTTGCTGCTTACATTAGTGTTAGCCATTGGATTTGTTTGGCTCTGGCCCCAGCAGCAGTACACTAACGCTGGTGGCCTTTGTACATGGAATGGCAAACATCTTGGAATCTTCACAAATGATCTCATATTTATGTACATGGAATTTGTTGTCAAGTTTGTTAGAATGCACCCTTTTGGGAATTCTGGACTTTTCTTTTGCGGTAATGTAATTATGTTAGATGTTTGCTGGTTGCTGTATATGCGCAAGATGAATCCTATTGTTTTCTTTTTGATGTACACGCATGCTGATGGTTGACACTCATGAACAGCAAGCAACCATTCTAGTTACTACATTGGTGTTCTAGAGATTGTTGTATTATTTATGTTCTTTTTACTTCCAGAGTTATTGTTCGCTCATACTGTCATCACATTGCCTGTTTTTTCTTGCTGCATACATGTATCTCAAGCATTGTACTTTTGTGTTTGCTTAGGCGGATAACTACTAAGTGATTACAATTAATGGACAAACTACCTACAACTTAACATGCTGTTAGATGTGCTTTTATTGTGTTTCTAACCATTCTATTTTGTACCATTCAGATGATGGCTGTCATTCATGTTTCGCCGGGAGCTCTAGGACGAAGAAGTTGGAAGAAGCAAGGCATGCAGGATCTAGGCATGCATGCACACTCTTGTATCTCTGCTTCTGCACCTAGGGAGATGCAGGACTTTGTTGTAATGTTGTCCTTGGAATTTGGATGTACTACTGATTTTCCTGAGAATTTGATGTATATGTGCTTGCTAACTTGTTACTCAATTGCTGGGAGTTGTACGTATTCTTAGAATAATATTGTTTACCTGAAATGCATTTTTGGACAAGAAAATATATTGGCATTGAATCTGGGCTGTTTGTATGTCTATGATATAAATATTATTTGATAAATACATGTATGAGCCAAATCAAGAAGTGGCCGAAATGTGAATACAGAAATTGGAGTGAAACAAAATTGAGGTTCAAAAAAGAAATGGATCGCAAAAAGGCCATGGCCCATGAAAAAAAATGCTGAATTGTTGGGCTTGGCCCTTGTGGTGGTCCATGTAGCTGACCAGAATTAATTAAAAAAATAACATTAAATGGGCTGAATTGTTGGGTTTGGACCATATAATTGGTTGAATTGGACCGGGCTGATTTTAACCAACGACCTTTTCATTTGGTCGCAATTTTGCCACGTCAGATTGTCACGTCGGATCCGACATGGCCTAGGCAGAGAGCTAGCGACCAAAACAGAAGGTCATAGAATCAACGACCTTAAGGTCGTTAATTTCAGTTTACGACCGCCAGCTTTTGACCTTCTGTTTTTGGTCACAAAAAGGTCGCAAATGAAAATCAATGACCTTTCAGTGACCAATAGTGAGGGTCACAAGTTGACATATTTCTTGTAGTGTGGGTGGAAGAATCCAGAGCGATTGGGTAGTGGTGTTCTGTGGGTGGGAGAAATCCATGTTGGCTCGTCTAACTCTGACACGGTGATGCCTGCGGGTGCCGCCACCCCTCCTTGGAGGGCGTCGGGTGACCCCCTTTCACCTCATTCCTCCGCGTGCCGGGGGAATCCCTAGGACATGTCCGGGAAATAGCGTCGTCGTCGTCGCTCTCCTTCCTGAAGGTGTTGCTTGGTACGCGTCGCTCCGGAGTGTTGGGTGTGTGGTGGGATGACTTTGAAGGGCGCAACGGTGACGGGTCATCCATGTGTCGTCAAGCTGCCATTGTTGGCATTTGTTTCTCGGTTGTTCTTCTTGTTTTATCTTTGTGCTTGATGCACTATTCGCTCCAGCAATGCGGTGATGGTTGCTTGGTAATACAAAGCGGGGGAAAACCCAATTTCGAGAAAACGTTTTGCTATGGTAACATATTATGTTACCCCAAACATATCTCTCCTTATTAACTACTTGTCACAGAAGCGAACTTGCATTGGGGTGCTTTATGTTATTACCCAAGTTACTCCCACTATGACCAGCCTTATGCGTGGTTGTTGCACAATGTTGAATCAAATGCATCATTCCTCTTATTTAAGAGCACAGTGATGAATTGAACACAATGGTCCTATTCCCGAGTGTCAATATAAACAACGAGAGTGGACACATACACATCTGGTCTTATTAAAGAGAGAGAGACAATACATGCTCTAGCACTTTGTAGAAATAGCCTACAAGCTGATGTTGTAGCAATGCCACTGAAACCGGATGACAAATCAATATTCTAGGATTAGGAAACATCGGGACTTCGTTTCATACTGGATGAAGGGTCATACCTCAAGTGGGGATTGCCTGTCGTGACATCAGGCTAATAGGGCTGAAGATGAACATATCCATAGGCCAGTCCGCCACCTGATCTGTTGCTCGTGGCAATGACGGACCACATCCTCATCTTGCATGTCCTCCTCAAGGCCAAGCCAGCTCTGGATGTGGTGCCTGGTGTGCTCATGGATGAGGGGGAAACCTTGAGTGTTAGAGTTATGTCGAATATTATTGTACAAGTTATGTTACAGTTGGACTTGGAGTCGTACGGTGTGTGGACAGGATATGGAGTCGTGTCCAAGTAGGACACTTGTATCCTAGGCCTCTCATATATAGCGGGGGTAGAAACACGATGTAACATATGCCAACATAATAGCACGGGCACGCGGGGGAGCCAGCGGCATGTGCCGGCGCCCGGGCGGCCGGGGTGCGGTATTGTGACGGTGTCTTGGGAAGGAGCACCCGTTGTCAGGCCATGAGGATGTAGCCATGATGGTGAACCTCGTTAACAAATCTCGGTGTCATGCTTGTGTGATTGCTTGGTTCTCGATAGATCGACAATGTGCCTCGGATTAATTCTAACAAGTGGTATCATGAGCTAGGTTATTTAGAGACCGTGGATTGTTGATCTAGAGAAAGAGTGCGACGGAGACCAGCTGCGGGAGCATGATGTGCGTGCGGGACGTCGGGCAGCGATCGGAGACTGTTGCATGTAAAGCGATCGGAAGCAGTGGGCAGGTTCATGGTAACTCGACGGATCAGTTGATTCGAGATTGTTTCGTAAGGCGGTACCGCGGCGGCGTAACCTTAGCGTGCCGCAACAGGAGTCCCTGGGCGTGGGCGTATGTGCGGCCGGTGCACAGCGGCGGGCTACAAGCAGCGATCCAAGGAAGCCCAGGTAGAAGGCGTGCTTTCGAGGCCATGGAGCTGGTGCGCGAGGCGAGCAAGTCTACATAGCAGGGGAGGCTGGCTCGAATCGGTGGGTTGCTGAGAGCTGCACGAGTACGCCAGAGACAATTGGTTTTGGAGTCCAGGATACAATGAGATTTTGTTTGTGAAAAAAAAAACAACTGCACATGCTTATAAGGCAGAAGCAAATCAATCAGCGAAGGGAGGCTAATCATATGGACGGCTTCACATCTGGTAGCAGTGACGTTGGGTGAAAAAGGCAACTTCAAACATTCGAGTTTGCGCCAAGAGAAGAACCACCACGTGAGGACCAAAGGATACTGTTTTCTGGTTGGATTTTACGGTAGGAGTGGAGTAGCTTGGTCGGCACAGCAGTAATGTTTGACGGAGTTGTAAAAGCCAAGACAACTAAGATGAAAGTATCATGTGATGGATGCAAATTCGCGGAAGATGATTTGAGAGTCTAGGGTGCGTCGTGCAGGGATCATGCAAACACAGGGCGTCAAGCAGTGCACGGAGTTATGCAGACGGACGAGACACATGGTGGAGCATGGTTGCAGTCGGATAATTCTGGCTGAGTTGGACTGGACAGTCTGATGGACCGACATGGATGTCGGTCAAAGTAGAAGATGGCGGTGATTTCAGCGACGACGACATTAGATTGTGATGCTGATGGTGGCCGAATTCTGGGGCGTGGAAACACGTGGTGCAGGCCTGAGGGCATGTGCAGCTTCGACAAGACTATGGCGCAAGGTTGATTCAAGGTAGTGCACACATGAGAGCTTGAAGTCGACAGGGCGCGGGGTAGCACGGCCAGCTACATAGAGTCATGTTGAAGGTGGAGCTGGAGTCTGACGGATGACTACACTCTGTGTTGATGGAGGGGCTTCGGCGTAAGTTAACGGAGAGTCGAAGCCTATTTCAGCAGGTAAAGTGAGAGACACGTGGATCGGACTGGGGCCCAATGGTCTGATGGAGACGTGATACTCGGCGTTGGTCGGTGATGATCGGTGGTTCTCTATAGTGGGGGTTGAGGCAGTGTGGGCTAGCTACCCGGGAGGCTCGATCAGGACAGCAGAGGCTCGACGCGGTGATAGCGGCGAGGCGTGCGGTAAGCACGGGACACAGCGACAGGCCAGGGCACCGGTGGTTAGATATATTGTTAAACAAAGTGTGCTGGGGTGCTGAAGCAGTGTCGACGAGTACCGGATCCAAGTTGGTGACTAGGTCTATCAGTGCCGATTGATGGACAGGAGTTGACCATGGAGAATCTGAGAAAGTGGCGGAAAGTCTGAAATTGTCAAAAGCTGGGAGAGTATATGGCGTATATTCTGTGGTGTTTAGTGCACATTGCGAAGTGCGGATGACATGTATAGAAGGAGGCGGAGTGCTATAGCTATGGGACATGTCGGAGACTATTCGGGAAAAAAGGATGAGACAAGTGTGAATTTGACTTAGGGTGACACAAGGCGACGGTGAAATTCCTTCAAAGTTTCAGATAGACGGTCAAGAAAGAGCGGTGATGTTGAGTTCAGGTAACTCTTATATGTGGCGTCCAATATGCGAGTTGTTCACTTTCACGCAGGCTAATGATTGGTCTGTTATGGTGTTGAACGGATTCTTCGAAAGTTGGAAGTACAAAGTAGAGTAATGAGGAACTTAATTTTGCTCAAGTATTGACTGTGAAGAAGACGAGAAGGGACTACAGTTGCAGGTGGAGTCACATGGAGTCTGGGAGTAGTAGCGGTGCTCATGGCGTACCTCAAGTCCAATGTACATGGAGGTTCGACGCATGGACGAATTCAAGATGGTGGAGAATATTCGCCAAGGTGAAGTTTGTTAGAGTTGTGTCGAATATTATTGTACAAGTTATGTTACAGTTGGACTTGAAGTCGTACGGTGTGTGGACAGGATATGGAGTCGTGTCCAAGTAGGACACTTGTATCCTAGGCCTCTCATATATAGCGAGGGTAGACACACGATGTAACATATGCCAACATAATAGCACGGGCACGCGGGGGAGCCGGCGGCGTGTGCTGGCGCCCGGGCGGCCGGGGTGCGGTATTGTGACGGTGTTTTGAGGAGGAGCGTCCGTAGTCAGGCCCCGGAGATGTAGCCATGATGATGAACCTCGTTAACAAATCTTGATGTCATGCTTGTGTGATTGCTTGGTCCTCAATAAATCGACAGTGTGCCTCGGATTAATTCTAACATTGAGTACGGGTACAATGGATCAAATTCTCCACTATATGTATGCTCACAATATATTTCACTTTTGTTGACCGTATAGCTTTAGGGCACCCTGCACGTACGTTAGCAAGTAATCCAGCAGTAACTTAACGTCGACTCCCTTTCTTTTGCCAATGCTACTAGAAAGGATTAGAAACTTGGAAATGATTTACCAAATATAGGAGTGTTGCATGCCGCATAACAATATACATGTTCTTCATGGACGTGGCATCAGTACTTTGCATAATTTACATGGGATTTTTTATAGTCTTTTTGTTTCACATGGTCCCGCATTTGGTGGTGTATAGGCACGTGCCTCCTATAGAAGTTGTCTAAAACCTTATCCCTTATACCCGCAAAAAAAACCCTTCGCCCTCAATGAACGAAAATGGAAAATCTGTTGCCAGGTTTCATAAAAAAAGGCGACTTGGTTCTCCACCACGGTGCCACTCAGCACATGTACATGCAACACACCCTGTGGCCTATAGAGGATGAATCACATGTTACCGTACGAACAAACCATGTTTAGGCCTTAGTCATACAGTATACTACAAAAGAAGGCTTGCAAGTCTCCTTTAGTCTCAATTAGTTATAGAAAAACTGACATACACAACATTCAGAACATCGATTTTGCAAAAACTAAAAAAGGAGAAAAAAATTGTGATAATATGCAGCTTCGGTCGGTTTAGTTTTTGGAACTAAAGACTGAAATAGCTTGATAGTTGGTTCAATTGAACAAATGAGCATTGGGATATTGTTAGTCGTTTCAACCCAAAATTATCCAAGATAGTTTTGATCCAGACCCACCTTGTCAAGGACATGAGAAATAATTTTGTTGTGTTGGGGAACATCTCCGCTTCACTCCACCTCTCAACTTTATGTCCTCCACCTCTCTTAATTGTGGTGCGTTATGTTGATGGAGAGTTTGCTATGAAATGTATACTTTCTTTGGCAGTGTCAATGAAACAAGGAAGTAAGAAAAGGTGTTTCGTTCAGACTTTTCCGTGAAAACCTAAACCTGCGGCGGTGACTAGGATTTCGAGGATAACCATCTTTAGGCGTCGTTTTCTCCAGTGGCTCCCCTCGGTCAACGACCTCTCAGTCATTGGTGGTGAGGGGGATCACCAGATCCCGTGTGTATGGATTGCGTAGCTTTAGGTTCTTGGGCCTTAGTATCTTAGGTTTTTGGTCATTCGAGATCATGTCCTCGGCAAGGGCAACGAACAAGCGCATGATAATGAAGCTTCATATCCTTCCTTGACATGGTGTTCTGCTCGTTCGTGGGGATGGATCTTGCTTTTAGTCTATGCAAGTGGGGATGGTGTGGCGGTAGCATCCCTATGGTGAACGTTTGTTCCGAGGCTCCACCATTGTGATGGCATTTTCTCCAGCGCCAACGCTAAGCTCACAAGGTAGTGTAGGAGTGGATGCAGATAGTGGTCTACGTCGACGACAACTAGAAGATGGTGGAGACATGTGTTGGGTTCATGGTTGGCGCCTGGCAGGTATGGTTTCATCCTTCGACATCATCGACGTGTCGGGGTGCCCGTTCTGGAGTTCAATAGCATGTCTGGGGTGCTGCCGCAGCTTGATTCTTTCAACGGCAATGGCTTCACCTTCGGTAAGCTACTTTGCATGTCCAAAAACCTGCATATTAGTGATGGAGCCACGTCGATCTTAGGTGAAGAGGTGACCCGCCGCATTTTCTTATTGTAGGTATTGCAGTGGTCATAGGCAGGTGGAACGCGTTGGCGTCAAGCTAAGAGGATTCTTCGGTTTTACTATGGTTTGCTTTCTTGACTGATTTTCCTTTTTGCAAAGCATAAAATTCTACTGTCTTTTCAGTTTTGTCGGGCCAGTGTTTACATGCCTTGTAACTTGATCATTATTATATGAATATATGCGTATTATCATGCAACAAACACTGGGATTGAAAACATATGGGAAATGCATCTAAGCTCAAGAAACTTGGATTTTTCTTATCGTTTGATAATATCTAGAAGGGTGTGGATTCATGCTTTTGGGTTGCAAGTACCTCCCCTCTTTTAGTTTCCTGATTCTTCAAACATCTAGTATATCTTAAACATCCGTGAATTTGTATTCACCTGGCTTAGTAGTTTCTTCAGAGCTGTTTGGAGCACGGTTTCCATGAAAGATATGATAGTTAACATATTTATAGAGCTATACCGACTCTACTTCACTACAAATGTGCACATTTAATCATAGTTTTAAATAGTGGGCTATGCCAACTTGCGCCAGTCCTCCAAATCAGCTGTAGCGCGTATAAAGCCAGCTTTTTCATAACTTTAATTACTGCGTAATTATACATGAATACCATTTAGCAGCACTCTGCCCAAACTGCAATTTTGGGGCTATAACCGGCTATTTAAAACATTGCATTTAATTGTAATATAATGATTTAAATCTAGAGTGATCATCTCGGTCACATGGTAGATATTTGATTTTTGCTGCTATAGCCTGCTTTGCGCAATAATGCCCCATGTACGACTGAAGTCATGTCTGCACATTGAACATATAAAGGATGAGTGGGGTGGTAGTCACAACCACGGCCTCCACGTCGGCATAAACAGTGAATGAAAGGCGGCAGCGAACGAGAGCGAAGGATGAGTGGAGTGGTAGTCACAACCACGGCGTCCACGTCGGCATGAACAGTGAATGAAAGGCGGCAGCGAGCGAGAGCGAAGGATGAGTGGGGTGGTAGTCACAACCACGGCGTCCACGTCGGCATGAACAGTGAATGAAAGGCGGCAGCGAGCGAGAGCGAAGGATGAGTGGGGTGGTAGTCACAACCACGGCGTCCACGTCGGCATGAACAGTGAATGAAAGGCGGCAGCGAGCGAGAGCGAAGGATGAGTGGGGTGGTAGTCACAACCACGGCGTCCACGTCGGCATGAACAGTGAATGAAAGGCGGCAGCGAGCGAGAGCCAAGGATGACTGGGGTGGTAGTCACAACCACGGCGTCCACGTCAGCATGAACAGTGAATGAAAGGCGGCAGCGAGCGAGAGCGAGAGAAAGGGAGAGAGAAAGCGGGCAGCGTGCAGCCAGAGATATATGCTAAGCAAGGATGAGAGAGAGGAAAGGGGTCCACGCCGAGAGAAATATCTCTGGCTCTCCCTTCTCTCCCTTCTTCATGCTGCCGCCGCCTCCTCCTCTTTCCCGCTCCTCTTCTCCATGTCGCCGCCTCCTCCTCCCCCGCGACCCCGCCTTCTCTCCTGCCGCCGCCGCCGCCTTCTCTCCTTTCCTCGATGTCGATGGTGGCGCGGCGGAGCTCGTGGTCGGCCGGAGTCGTCTCCCGCGTCTGTCCCGGCGGGGCGCTCACCTACTCCTCTTCTCTTCCCAAGCCGCCTGCCCCTAGGCTAGGACGCCTCGTCGTCAGTGACAGGAGGAGGGGAACACCATCCGACAGCGGCTGCTGGACACCCGGCGCTTGCCGAGGTGGTCCATGCCAGGGAAGAGGGCGGCAGCGAGGCAACGGTGGCTGCTAGGCATGGTCGTCCTCCACGTTGCCGAGTTTGCCTCTACACCCCCTCTCTCTCCCTCTGTCCTCACTCATGTTTCCTTCCTTTGTCTCATGGATGAAGCTGTCGGCTGCAGGGGCGTTGCCAGGAGTGGAAGGTTGAGGTCGCGCGCCGGCCGGAGCAAGGATCTGGCGGCCTCTGCCTTCCCGTTGCACACGATCGCTGCATCTCCTTCCCGTTCTCTTCAGTTTTTTACATGTTGATTTATAGGTTGGCTTGATCTCTTGTGTCAGGGAGGTGCGAGGTTAGGCATTTTGGCAATGGCAGCCACAGTTTCAGCGAAAGATGCCCATGCCATGTGCAATGACTGCAGCATTGTCGCTGGGATATGCCATTAGCACGACACAGGTGCCTTAGTGTGTGTTTTTCTCTAGGTTGTGTAGGACAAGTGGTTGATCCATAGCTTCTTTGTGTGAGTAAAATTGCCTAGGAAATTTTTGCGGAACTAACTTTCTAACCATGTAATGCTTTTATATAAAGTATTGCTAATTTACATAACTTCTGTTCAAGTCCTATCTAGATTGAAATCTTAATCTTGCATTTTGTTTCTGACGTAATCTATGTAGCCGCTCCATCGACGATGACGAACTCATCCACTAGGTACCTTCAAAACATCTTACTTCATACACATTCTTGGTTCAGTTAATTTGCAATCGTTGTTACACCTTGCTGGGAGAATGTAGTCCTATTGTAATTTCTTTTGATCTCCTGTTCTTTCTCTCAAAACCCCCTTGTATCTCTCACATGCATCTTGCATGCTGTAATTGCTTCTGCTTTGGTAATATATGGTTCAGGCCGGCGTAAGCCCGCCGTTGACGCGTCAAAAAAAAGTTAATTTGCAATCAGTTTGAAGTCACACCTACAAATTTCTGAAATTCGTTGGAATAATGATGCTTTTCTAGGAAAAGAGGCACGTTGTGGTGAAGCACGATACACATTCAGCACTCACCAAGCTCAGGTTGCTTTTCTTATATTCACAACTTCACAAGGGATGTTGTGGCTATTTCGTCAACAGCCTAAAATGTGTATGTATCCTGACACTTGCCAACAAATTAAATGACCCTTGAAAGTTTCTCTTCTATAATGAGCTTTGATGTAGTGATCTTATTATATTTCTTAAAGGAGATATTGACATGAAAGTGAGATAAGGCACACTTTATATCTCTCTCAAACGTGTGTTTCAATGCGTGATTCGTGTACATTCCGACAAAAAAAATCTCCCGCATCAGTTTATCGGATCAAAAGGATTTCAAAAGCGAGGCACTTCTCGATTTCTTGTTTTATGCGCTCTTCCCCCCAAAAGAGATCCTTCTTTTTAGATACCAGATGTACTAGAATAAACTTCCGCACGGTCGTCGCCACGAGAGGGCTCGTACTGAAATGAACGGATTTTTTTAATTGAGTACCAAAAGGGGTTAGAGGTCTCCCGAGGACCCGACTGACGGATAAGCCAACGTTAATAGCTGGTCTAATTCCGCGATAAAAGAGCTCTGTTTCCAAACAGATTTGTCCATCTGTAATGGAGATCACATTGGTGGGGATATAGGCCGATACGTCTCCAGCTTGTGTTTCAATCACGGGTAACGCAGTCGAGCTACCTGCACCTGTCTGGTCCGATCGTTTAGTGGCTCTTACTAAGAGACGGGAATGTAAATAGAAAACATCCCTGGGAAAGCCTCATGGCCTGGTGGTTGGCGTAACAATAATGACATTTGTCGATATGCCACCGCCTGTTTACTTAGATCATCATATATAATTAATGCGTGCATTCCATTATCGCGGAAATATTCCCCCATGGCACACCCTGAATATGGGGCCAGAAATTGCAGAGGAGCAGGATCCGAAGCGGTGGCTGCTACAAGAATGGAATATTCCAAAGCATTCGCTTCTGAAAGAATTTGAACTAATTGTGCCACACTCATTTGTGCCCCTTGAGTTCATTTGCTTTTGGTTTAATATAGTATCGATAGCTATTGCAGTTTTTCCAGTTTGTCTGTCCCCGATTAT
>NC_053023.1:66654621-66667231 GCF_003073215.2 Triticum urartu | reverse complement strand
CGCCGGCTTCTGCGCCGGCTGCTGGGGCCCGCCGACTGGTGGGTCCCGCCGGCTGCCGGCCCCTTGGTCGACAGGCAGGCCCCACTATCCAGGGCCTGGTCGGCGGCTGGTTACTCTGGCTCTATCTTGGTGACGTGGGCTTCATCGTGGTAGGCGCGGCTACAGTGCCGCCGCCCGTCGGGCGATCGGTGTAGCCTCACCGCGTCTTGTCTCCTTAATGGGGCGCCCCCTTCGAGGGAGGGGGCAAGCCGACTGCGGGGAGCCGGCTCTGTCTTGGGCCGACTGGGGGGAGGCGTGGCCGCCTTCGGGTGTCTCTCTGCCCGAAGGGGCCCACCGTCTATGGGCCGCGCCGGCGGCCAGTCGTGGGTGACATCAGGGTCAACATGGCAACAGTGCCACGCCGGACGGGTCATGGCCACTCTGTACGGCGCACTGCGCCAGGCGTGCTCCGGGATTCGGGGGTGGCAGGCTTCACTGTAGCCATGCCCCATCGCACCGCCGTTAGGTGGGTGCAAACTTTGAGGGTACGGTCTCGACCGCTTTATGGGAGCCGGCTTCTTGGAGTCGGCCTTCTCACGGCCGGCTTCCCGAAGTCGGCCCTCCCATGGCTTTCTTCATGAGGGCTAAAGTCGGGCCGCCTTCCGAAAGCCGGCCTGGATGACAGCCAGCAAGGGGAAGGTGGCCCCATGTCTTGGATTCTTGAGAGCCGGACGGGCTCGTAATTTTTTCAGAAGGGCCAGGGGAAGCCGGCTAGGCTACCCATGGCTATTTACTCCGACAGTAGTCCCCGAAGCTGATCGAGCTCCGAGGCAGACAAAGGGACGAGAAGCTTGGTCGGCTTCCCATCCTGAAGAGCCGGCTTTGCGGGTGTATGCCGACTTCAGAGAGCTCCACGTCTTGTAGGCGGGAAAGGGGTCGATCTGCGTGCTGGCCGCGGGCCCTCCCACAGCCATGTGGCAGCGAGATCCTGCTAGCGCACGCACGCGACAGGACGCCGCCGCGGGCCCGGGCCCGCCACTCACAGGCCTTGGTCTGAGCGCGGATCTTCCGTGGCCCACATGGACCACTCGCCTTCCTGCGGCGGTTTTATTTCGCCGTTAAGGCACAATAAGCGCGGGACGTGGGGGAGTGGGCACGGTCGATCCCCACGTTTCCCACGCCGCGCCTCCTCGGCTCCGCCACGCGAGACTATAAGTAGGGGGAGGAGGGGGAGCGGCAGAGGTTCGCACGCTCTCTCTTGCTCCGCCCCTTCTCGTCCTCATTTCTTCCTCTCGTTGCCGCCGCAGCCTCCACATCGTCTTGCTCCCATGGCGCTGTCGAGCTCGTGGGATGGCTCCAACGTCCATGAGGACCATGTTGAGTTCCTCCGCCAGACTCGGCGCCTGCCCGACGCCAACCTCGTGCGGGTCCGCCTGGCGCCAGAGACAGAGGTCTCGCCGGCGCCGGAGGAGGGCGAGCGGGTCGTCTTCCGCTCGCACTTCCTGCGCGGCTTCGGCCTTCCAGCGAGCGGATTTCTGTGCTCCTTCCTTGAGTTCTACAACCTTCAGCCGCATCACCTCATGCCCAATGCGGTGATGCTACTGTCGGCCTTCGTCTCCCTCTGCGAAGGTTTCTTGGGGCTGCTCCCCACGCTGGAGCTCTGGGGGGAGTTCTTCCAGAGCAAACTCAGCACCGTCGTCGCAGGCGTGCCCGCCCCCTGCGGGGCCTTCATCGCCATGAGGAGGGCAGGCGAGAACAACCCGTTCCCGCCCATCCCCCTGATCCAGTCAGTGAAGATCTGGCAGAAGTCATACTTCTACGTGAAGAACGTCGCCGAGCAAGGAGACCACGTCAACCTGCCGGCTTATGTAGCCGGTGCGCCAGCTGGGAGGCAGCCTTCATGGAGTTTCCGGTCCCGGTCATTGTCTCAGGCCGGGAACGCCGCCGTCTCCCGGCTTCGGGTGATGATCCAGTCGGAAAACCTGAGCGGGGCCGACTTGGTGGCCGCCTTCGTGGAGCACCGGATATCTCATCTCCAAAGCCAGCCCCACATGATGTGCCAGATGAGTGGCCGCTTCGACCCAAGCCGGCTGAGCACCAGGGAGATGCCTCATGCGGAGGTATCGTATATGGTAAACTATATCTCCAACTGCAAGCTCGCCGAGGACTGGCGATACAGCAAGGCGCTGTATTCTCGCGCCAACCCTCCGCCCGTGGTAAGCTTTCCTTTCTTTCTTCTTTTAATTGGTTGCCGGCTTTATGATGGCCGGCTTCTGATCAGTCGGTTCTTCTTAGCAGAACCCCCTTCTCCCGCCGACGACCGGGGTAGCGGGGATAGAACGCCAGTACGCCCCCGACCGCACGGCGGACAACGTCGACGACCCGGATTTGGGGGCGGCCGCCATGGAAGACGCCGTCGTGGGGGACGACGCCGAGCCCGGGGGCTCAAGGCTCACCGCCAGCTTCGAGGACTGGCCGGATGATGCTGAAGCCGAAGTCGCCCCGCGTCGCCAGCCGGCGGCCGACCATTAGGGCGCGAGCTCGTCCATCGCGCCGGCTGCCGGCGGTGGTGCACAGAAGCGCCGGGCCGCTTCAGGCCTCTTCGGCAGTCGGTCGAAGAAGTCCAAAGCCTCCAGCACGGCGACCAAGCGAGATGAGGCGGCTGCGAAAGCGGCCCGCTTTCGCAAGGCGATGAAGCAGCCTCAGGCAGTCTCAGCGTAAGTCGTTGACTGTCTTGTCGCATGCTCTTCGTCATGCTCTTCTGGTTCGAGCATTCTTCTTAACTTTTTCCGCTTGCTGGACAGGGCGCCGCTTTCCCTTGAGCGTGGTCCGGGCGGCTCCGTAGTTGGGCCGACTGGAGGTTCTTCAAGCTCCCGCTGCGTGGACCCCCACGCCGACCTCAGGGAGGCCACAGAGCGGAACGCCCGTGAAGCGCGGGAGGAGCGCGAGGCGGCAGAAAAGCGGCCGCCCAGGCGGCGAGGGAGCAGGCCGACGCGGCAGCCAAGGCCCAGGCGGAGGCGGCGACCGCGGAGACGGAGGCGGAGGGTTTGCGCAACCAGCCTTCGCTGCTCGCCATTCCCCTCCGAGCCGTGGCCCCTAACACCCCATTGCCCTTGGCGGAGGAGATCGTCCAAGACCCGCCGCTGATGGAGAGGGGGGAGGACCCCGTGGCATTCGCGAGGAGAGCGCCGCCAGCAGCGCCAATGGGAGCGGGCCAAGGCGGCCAATCGTCAGCGGCACCAGAAGAGCCGGCCGGGGGTGAGCCGGAGGACAGAGCCGGCCTTGAGGTGCAGCCGGCGACGGGCCGGCGCGCAGGGGGAGGCGCCGCTCCGCCGGAGTCGCGCCGAGTCGCGGGCGCAGGCCAGTCGCCGGAAGATCTGGAGGCGGCCAGCACTGCCATGTCCGAGTGGACTCCCAGTGGGGGGACTGGCGAGCTGAATGTGGCGGCTCAGGGGGTCCGGAGCCAGCTTCAAGCTCAGGCCGCCCTGCTGCAACAGTTCACCCAGGAGTTCCTGTCGACGCGAGCCGCCATCCGGGTGAGTCCTTCATTCTTGGCCGCTTTGCTCTCTTGATTTCTTCCGTGGGGGCGCGTCAGCGCACCCACTGGGTGTAGTCCCCGAGATTCGGGCCGACTGCTGCGCAGTCGGGTCGGATCTTTCTTGACGGCTGCCTTATTTTTGCTTCTTGTCTAAACTTCCAGGAATATCACAACTCCCGTGCTGCCGCCTTCAACTCCCAGGCTCGGGAGTTGAGCTGGAGGACCGACGACCTGGCCGACAGCCGAAGTAAGTACTCGATCTTGTCTGTCTCCTGTGGGGGCGCATCAGCGCACCCACTAGGTGTAGTCCCCGAGATTCGGGCCGACTGCTGAGCAGTCGGGTCGGATCTTTCTTGACGACTCTTTCCTTATTGGTTTTTTCTTTTTCTTTGTCTTCAGGGGCCAACGCCGACTTAAGGAAGGAGCTCGGCGAAGCGAAGGCCGCCCTTCATACCAAGGATGCCGAGTACGCTGCCTTGATCCAGGAGCATGTTCACCTGGCCAAGAAGCTGGCCGACCAAGAGAAGAGCCACAAGGTGGCCCTGCAGAAGGCGCAGGATAGCGAGGCCGCCCTGAAGGCAGAGTTTGAGACCGAGGCGGCGAGCTGGGCTGAGACCCGGCGAGCATGGATGAAGGCTTCGGCCGGATCGAGGACTTGATCGACGGTAAGCCACCTTCCTCGCCCCTCTCCTGCCCCTTGCCGCCTGGGTTTTGGCTTAACTTGTGCTGCTGCTTATTTTTTTTGTGCAGACTACTTCCCCGGCTACTCCGCCTTCGCCGCCCAAAGCATCGAGGCCCATCGCGAGGCGCGCCGTCAGGCGGGGGCCAACATCGCGTCGGATGCGAACCGGACGCTTGAGGAGCAGCTCTTGGCTGTCCAGGCGCGGTTGCAGCCAGCTCATCGGATGCTTCGCCGGCTCCAACGTGCCGGGGCGCAAGTGTTGGCCGCCCTCTGGCCCGGCGAGACGATCCCCCGCACCCCAAGCCAGACTGCCGACTGGCTGGAGGTCGCAGTCGGTCGCTTTGAGGCTTGGAAGGCGTCGACGGCCCACCTCGGAGCCGGGCGGGCGTTGGAGTTCGTTCGGGCTTGGTACCCAGGGCTGAGCCTAGACCAGCTGCGCACTTGGCGGATGGAGGCCGACGCGGAGCTGGAGGAGGTGAGGCCGGCTATCGCCCAGCGGGCTTCGACGATCGCCGAGTGCACCGACATCAGCGTTTTTGCACCCGAGATCGATGATGACGGTGTTGCCCAGCCGGAGGAGTGGTTCGGGCTGAACCCAGCGGTGGGCGAGGACTCGGCAGAGGAGATCGCCTCCAGCGACGAGGGCGAGGATGACGAAGAGGAGGACGGCAAAGACGTCGAGCCCGCTGGTGGAACAACCGGCCGACCTCAGGCCGACCGTGCCTCCAACAACGAGGCGCGTGGAAGCGCGCCCTCTGCGGGAGGCGGTGACCAAGCCAAAGTTCGCCAGCCGGCCGCTCTTTTAGCCGGCACGACCGTCTCCGCCAACCAGCCCGGCTCGTCGTTCGCTCCGCCAGCTTGACCTGCCGTCCTTATTTTTCCTACTTGTTGTCTTTTGAAAAATCTTCATTAAGTTTTCGCAGTTCCACCCACTGGGGGTGTATCCAAGCTATGTTGAATGCTGGCCTCTCGGAGGGCTTTTATGTAAATATTGTTATGTGCATGTTTGGTTTCCATTCGCGTATGCTTTTTATCCTTAGGCCTTTTCCTTTGCCGCCTTCCCTCTTTGGGGAGGCAAGTACTTGAGCTTTCTTGGAATGAAGTGAAGTGAATGGAAACCGACCGGCCGGCTACTCTGGTCGCCAGTCGGCGGTGGGAGGAAAACCGGCTTTTTTTTATATTAGTCCATTAGTCCCTAGCCGTTTTTCGTGTGGGCGCACGTTCCTGCCTTTAACTCTTGCCAGCCGGACAGCCGGTTCTTCGAACTGCGACTTTTGGCAAGAGAAGGCTTGGGAGCCGGCACACTACTTGTCTGACTGCGGGTAGGACTTCTAATATAACTCCAGTCGGCCAGTCCCCGAGCCGACTAGTCAAACCCGGTGCCGGACGGAACAAGTAAATGAAATGACAAGGTCATAAGCATGATACTTTTCATTCATAGATAAGAGATGGCAGTCCCTGAGCCCTCCTCAGGGGGCCTATTTTCTCGAACTTAGTACAAAAGTTAGCGTGATACATACTGCATTTCAGCTGTAAAATCTTCGAAGGAGGTTGGCGTTCCATGGTCGTTCCGACTCCTTGCCGGAGTCGCCTCTCTTGCGTGCCTTCGGCTTCTGTGCATCAATCAGGTAGTAGGAGTCGTTGCTTAGAGCTCTGCTGATGACGAAGGGGCCTTCCCAAGGGGCCGAGAGCTTGTGCTGGCCGGCTGTTCGCTGGATCAGCCGGAGCACAAGATCGCCCTCTTGGAAAGATCTTGGCCTGACCTTCTGGCTGTGGTAGCGGCGCAAGCCCTGCTGGTAGATGGCAGACCGGCTGAGGGCTAACAGCCGGCTTTCTTCCAGCAGGTCGACGCCGTCTTCTCGTGCTTCCTTGGCCTCCGCTTCCGTGTACATGGTTACTCGAGGCGAGTCGAACTCGATGTCAGTTGGGATGATCGCCTCGGCACCATACACAAGGAAGAAAGGGGTGAAGCCGGTTGACTTGTCTGGTGTAGTGCGCAGACTCCAGAGGACAGCCGGCAGCTCATCGAGCCAACAGCCGGCTGAACGCTCCAGAGGTACGACCAGTCGGGGCTTGATGCCGGAGAGGATGAGGCCGTTGGCTCGCTCGACCTGGCCGTTTGACTGCGGCTGGGCGACGGATGCTAAGTCCAGCCGGATACCTTGGGCTGCGCAGAAACGTGCCAAGGCTCCTTTGGCAAAATTCGTGCCATTGTCGGTGATGATGCTGTGTGGCACGCCGTACCGAGTTGTTATGTCTGCGATGAACGTCACAGCAGTTGGCCCATTCAGCTTCTTGATCGGCTTTGCCTCAATCCACTTGGTGAATTTTTCCACGGCGACGAGCAAATGCGTCATGCCGCCGCGCGCCGTCTTGAATGGGCCCACCATGTCCAGTCCCCAAACGGCGAAGGGCCAAGTGAGGGGAATGGTCTTGAGTGCCGAAGCCGGCATGTGTTGCTTGGAGCTGAAGAGTTGGCACCCCTTGCAATGTTTAACTAATTCTTTGGCGTCATCCAAAGCAGTCGGGGAAGGCTTTGGCGACAAGTGATCTTGAGGCCGCATGGTGGCCGCATTCTCCTTGGTGAATGTCTCTGAGGATTGCAATGCCCTTCTCTTGCTTGATGCACCGTTGGAGGATTCCAGTGACACTGCGCTTGACTAGTTCTCTGTTGATGATTGTGTATGCTCCGGCTCGACGTTGGACTTGTCTTGCCTCTGTTTCGTCAGCCGGCAGATCTTGGTTTACTAGGAAGTTGAGGATAGACTGAGCCCATGACGGAGCTGCGACTTCTTCTACTGCCAATGTGGCTACTGCCACCAGGGTGGGCGGGCTGGGTGGTGAAATGCTGGAGTCGGCCGCCGGCTGTTGTGCTGGTGCAGTCCCCGGGCCGGCTACCGCAGTCCCTGAGCCGGGTGTGGCAGTCCCCGAGCCGGTTGCCGAAGTCTCCGGGCCGGCTACGGGAGTCTCGGGGTCGCCTTCTTGGTTCTTCGAGCCGGACCCGGCCGCATCGGGGTCAGGTGACACGAAGATGGAGTCGGACTCTGGATACGGCTTGATAGATGGCTTGAGGAGGCGTTGTAGAGCGACGCCGGTTGGTATTGCTTGCCGAGTAGAGCCTATTCGAGCCAGGGCATCAGCTGGCTCGTTGTCGGCTCGCGGTACATGGAGGAACTCGCATCCTTCAAAGTATCCACTGAGTTGTTGGACCAGGAAGCGGTAGCTCGCCATATTTGCGTCCTTGGTGTCCCAGTCGCCGGATGATTGCTGGACCACCAGGTCCGAGTCGCCATCACATAGGATCCGGCGAATGCCGAGTTCTTTGGCAAGCTGGAGCCCGTGTATGAGCGCCTCGTACTCGGCCACGTTGTTGGAGGCGGCAAAGTGGATCTGTAGCGTGTATCTGAGCTTGTCGCCTTTGGGAGAGGTAAGGACGACGCCGGCTCCCAAGCCGGTGCGCATCTTGGACCCGTCGAAGTGCATGCGCCAATGGGTGGAGTCGGGAGCGGGCGGCAGGTACTGGGTCTCGGCCCAGTCGACGAGGAAGTCGGTCAGTGCTTGGGACTTGATGGCGGTGCGGGGCTGGTAGAAGATCGTGTAAGGGGCCAGCTCGATGGCCCATTTCGCCACCCGGCCAGATGCGTCCCGGCTGCCTATGATCTCGGCCAGCGGGGCGGTGCATACGACCGTGACGGGATGCTCTTGAAAGTAGGGCTTCAGCTTCTTGGCGGTGAAGTACACGCCGTAACACATCTTCTGGTAGTGCGGGTAGTTCTGCTTTGAAGCGGACAGCACCTCGCTCAAATAATACACCGGCCTCTGGACCGGCTGGGCTCGGCCTTCTTCTGGGCGTTGGACTACGATGACGGTGCTGACCACCCGGCTGGTTGCGGCGATGTAGAGGAGCATGGGCTCTTTCTCAGTCGGCGCCGCCAGAACGGGCGGCGTGGCCAGCATCTTCTTCAGCTCGTGAAAAGCTTGGTCGGCCTGGTCGTTCCACTCGAAGTGAGTGCTCTTCTTCATGAGGCGGTAGAGGGGGAGAGCTTTCTCTCCGAGCCGGCTAATGAAGCGGTTCAAGGAGGCCAAGCACCCGGTGAACTTTTGAATGTCTCGAAGCTTGGTGGGGATCGCCATTCTCTCGATGGCCTTGATCTTCACCGGGTTGCATTCGATGCCGCGTTCGGAGACCAGGAAGCCTAGGAGCAAGCCGGCTGGCACTCTGAACACGCATTTCTCGGGGTTGAGCTTGATTTGGAATTGGCGTAGGTTCTCAAACGTTTCCTTGAGGTCTCCCAGCAAGGTGCCGCGCTTCTCCGTCTTCACCACGATGTCGTCCACGTAAACGTGAGCGTTTGTGCCGAGTTGCTTGAGGAGGCACTTCTGCATGCAACACTGAAAAGTGGCACCGGCATTTCTCAAGCCGAATGTCATAGTCAGGTAGCAGAAGGCTCCAAATGGCATGATGAAGGCAGTCTTCAGGCGGTCGTCCGGATCCAGCTTTATCTGGTGATATCCTGAGTAAGCATCCAAGAAGCTCAACAGCTCGCATCCGGCTGTGGAGTCTATCACTTGGTCAATCCTTGGTAGGGAAAAGGGATCTTTGGGGCAGGCCTTGTTGAGGCTTGTGTAGTCTATGCACATGCGCCACTTGTGTTCTTCTTTAGCACGAGGACCGGGTTGGCGAGCCATTCTGGAAAGAAAACTTCCATAATAAAGCCGGCTGCCAGAAGCCGGGCTATCTCCTCCCCTACAATCCTGCGTTTCTCCTCCGACAGTCGGCGAAGGGGTTGTTTGACTGGCTTTGCGTCTTCTCGAACGTGTAGTTTGTGCTCGGCGAATTTCCTCGGAACACCCGGCATGTCCTTGGGGGACCATGCAAAGATGTCCCGAATCTCACGGAGGAAATCGGCGAGCTCGCCTTTCTATTTGCTGTTCAGGTTTGCCCCGATGACGGCAAACCTCTCTGGGTGCTCGGGGTCAAGAGGTATCTTGTTCGTCTCCTTGGCCGGCTGGAAAGATCCTTGAGCATCATGCTCCTTGGGGTCGGGGGACACGGCCGACTGCTTGCCGGCTATGGCCACGACTCGGTCCAACATCTTCTTTTCTTCGGCAATCACAAGGGACTCGGCCAGCCGGCTGCTGGCTGCTGCGCACTCAGAGGACTTCTTGTAATCGCCGGCTACGGTGATGACACCTTTGGTGCTTGGTATCTTCATCTTAAGGTATGCATAGTGGGGAACTACCATGAATTTGGCCAAGGCAGGTCGGCCAAGCAATGCATGGTAAGGGCTCTCCAGGTCCACCACTTCAAACCAGATCGCTTCCTGGCGGAAATGCTCCTTGTCCCCAAAAAGTACATCAATCTTGATCTTGCCAATGGGGGCGCAGGACAGGCCGGGTACGATGCCATGAAACACTGTCCGAGTAGGCATGAGCTGCTTCGTCTTGACGTTTAGCTTCTCCAGGGTGTCATGGTACAGGATGTTGATGCTGCTCCCGCCGTCTATCAACACACGGGAGAAGCGGGCGGCGCGTCTGTCCGTTGCAAGGGTGGCTTCCAGGACCAAGGCATAAGAATCGGGAGACGGCATCACCTCTGGATGGTTGGCCCGGCTCCAGCTGATGGGCTTTTCTGACCAATGCATGTGTCCGGTGGGGTTGGCAGCGACCACGCTGACTTCCTGGTGCTCTCGACGTTTGCTGTGCCGGTCTTCGGGCTGGCTTGTAAAGACGATGTAGGTTGCTTGCTCGTCGGGGAATTCGTCGTGCACGGCTCCGACTGCAGGCCGAGCGGCCGGAGGCGGCGGGGCCGGAGGCGGCGGGCCGGCAGGCGGAGGCGGCACGAGCCCCTCGCCTTTAGAGATTCGGGTGAGCCAATGGCACTTCCGGGTTGTGTGGTTGGACGGCTTCGCGCCACTGTGGAACTTGCAGGGGGCGTCGAGAGTTTGCTCGTAGGAGAAGGCCGGCTGCCAAGCCGGCCTGCCGCCCTTGGGCTTCTTGGGCGCGGGTCGCCCTTCAGGCGGCACGTCTTCAACTGTGGCCACCTGCCGACTGGCGGGAGGCGGCACGGGGCCCTTGCGCTTGTGGTCGTTCGAGTGTGGGCGTCGGCCAGAATCCCCAGCCGGCGTCTTGGGCGCCGGGTTGAGTACTTTCCCGGACGCGTCTACCCGAAGCTCGGTCTTCATCGAGGAGTCGGCGGTGGCGTACTTGTCAGCTATGTCCAGAAGCTCGTCGAGGGTAGTCGGCTCGTCACAGAGGAGCTTGTGCTTGAGGAGGGTGCCTTCTCGGCATCCGGCTGTGAAGTATTCTATGGCCTGCACCTCGTGCACCCCTTCGCAAGAGTTGCGGAGCTCGGCCCAACGCGTGAGGTAGTCGCGAGTGGACTCGGCGGGGCCTTGTACGCACAAGGAGAGCTGTCTCGGCTTGGGAGCCCGCTTGTAGGTGCTGGTGAAGTTGCGGATGAAAGCTTCTGTGAAGTCCAGCCAGCTGTTGATGCTGCGCGGCTTGAGGCTGTTGAGCCAGGTCCGCGCCGTGCCTTGCAGCATGAGGGGCACGTACTTCACGGCAACGCGCCGGTTGCCGTTGGCTATGCTAACCGCCGTGGAGTAGTCGATCAACCAATCTTCCGGCTTCACAGAGCCGTTGTACTTGGGCGTGTCTCTTGGGAGTGAGAACCCTTTGGGGAAAGGCTCGTCGCGGATGCGGGGGCCAAAACAAGGCGGGCCGACATCGTCTTCTTCTTCCAACGCCAGGGATCGCGCCAGGCGGTCGATTCGATGGCGGGCGTCGTTCTCGCCGACTCCTTCGCGGCGGCCTAGCCAGCCGCTGAGAGTCGGGTGCGCCACTGGCGGCGGGGCGGGATATCTCTCTCCACGGGGTGGAGGCGGAGGCGGGTTGCCCCGCCATTCCATG
This sequence comes from Triticum urartu, assembly GCF_003073215.2. Taxonomy (NCBI): domain Eukaryota; kingdom Viridiplantae; phylum Streptophyta; class Magnoliopsida; order Poales; family Poaceae; genus Triticum; species Triticum urartu. The sequence continues at coordinate 66,656,120 of NC_053023.1, read as the reverse complement.
GCTCGGGGATGGCCGTCCGCGTCTCGCTCGATGGAGATTCGGGTCCGGCTGCGGCTGGCAGCCGGCTCTTTCTCGCGCCGCGCGCGGGTGTTGCTCGTAGTCGGTGTCCGGGACATCGCGCCGTGATCTCGGCGCGGGGGAGGGCTTTCCGCGCGGGCGTCGGCTTCATGTCGCTGCGCGGCTGCGTCAATCAGTTGCTGGATGCGCCGGGTCATGTGGGGGAGGTCTTCGGCCTCCAAGCCGTCCAACTCGTCTACGGCCGCCTGGGCGGCACGCAAGTTCTCGAGCGGAGTGGCATAGACCGGGCGGTCGACTCCCAGCGTGTCGGCGATGACGGCGCCGCGTTGCTTGACAAGGCCGGCCCGGCTTGGCCCGCCCGGGGCCGGCGTGCCGAAGGCGTCGCGGTCAGCTTCGCGCTGGTAGGCCTCAGTGAGGCGTCTTACGGAAGCCAGCCTCCGGCCTTCTGCGAGGAGGGCGAGGCGGCATGCCTCCAGTGCTTCGTCGTCGGCATTAGCCAGGAGGGGGGTGGACAAGTCGTGGGCCGCCGCGTGCGGGGCGTCGGGGGCACTCTCGTCGGCCGGGCCGCCATGGCCGGCAACCATCACTTCGGTGGTGACACCGTCGCAGCCACCGGCTCGGGGAAGCGGGTCATTGTAGATCGTGATGTTGGTGGGGAAGGTGTCGTAGGAGGCCGTGTCGGAGTCGACAGGCATCGGATCGGTGGAGCCAACCGACTCTAGGTCCACAGCGGGCTTGCTGGAGACATGGAGCTGGCCGAGAAGGTTGGCGAGGTGGTCGGTGCCCGCATCGGAGGCGAGCTCGTCGGAGATGAGGGTTTCGTCGAGGAGATCGGCGAGGTTGCTCGCCGCGCAGACGCTGGTGATGCCTTGCAGCGCGTCGTGGCAAGCGCCATCGGGCGTGCCGGGCTGGCTACGCTCGCGGGGGAGGAAGAAGGTTCCCGTCCAGAACAGATCTTCGGACGACGGTGCACCTGGCCCCACGGTGGGCGCCAAATGTCGGGTGGTAGGTGCGACATATGCCAACGGGTGGCTTATCATTGTGGGAGCCAGTAAGACATCGCCGGTGCCTGGAAACGGGATAAGGCGAAGACATGCACGCCGGCGGATCTTACCCAACTTCGGGGCTCTCCGTGGAGATAACACCCCTACTGCTGCTCTGCGGGGTCTCCGCATGATCACTAGATGGACAAGTAGCTACACAATGCTCCTTGAGCTGTTTGGTGGGAGGAGGAAGAAGGGCACGGATAGCCTGCTTCTTCTCCTTGTGTGGTGTCTAGGACTAGCAGGGGGTCCAACCCTTTGCATGGGTGCCCCGGGGGGTTTATATAGGCCTACCCCCCGGGGGTACAATGGTAATCCGACTAGGCACGGGGCCCAGCCGTCTGTGACTGCACTCGCCGGCTTCTGCGCCGGCTGCTGGGGCCCGCCGACTGGTGGGTCCCGCCGGCTGCCGGCCCCTTGGTCGACAGGCAGGCCCCA
>NC_053023.1:66581358-66653621 GCF_003073215.2 Triticum urartu | reverse complement strand
CGGTAATGTTACCATCTATGAAGCTCGACTTGTGGGAAAGAGTCTTTTCAAAAGTTCAAGGGGTTAACTACGATGAGAATTTCTCACCCGTAGGGATGCTTAAGTCCGTCGAAATCATGTTAGCATCTGACAGATGGATGTCAAAACGAGTTTTTGTAAAAAAAAGTTATATGTGATGCAATAAAAGTTTTGTCGATCCTAAAGATGCTAAAAGGTATGCTGGCTCCAGCAATCCTTCTATGGACTAGAGCAAGCATCTCGGAGTCAGAATATATGCTTTGATAGAGTGATCAAAGCTTTTAGGTTTATACAATGTTTGCTAGAAACTTGTATTTACAAGAAAGTGAGTGGGAGCACTACAATATTTCTGATAAGTATATGTCGATGACATATTGTAGATCCGAAATAATGTAGAATTTCTAGAAAGCATAAACGGTTGTTTGAAGAGTGTTTTTCAAAGGAAGACCTGGATAAAGCTGCTTACAAATTGGGCATCAAGATCTATAGAGATAGATCAAGACACCTGATGATACTTTCAAAGAATGCACACCTTGACATGTTTTTGACGGAGTTCAAAATAGATCAGTCAAAGAAGGGGTTCTTACCTGAGTTGTAAGGTGTGAAGTTGAGTAAGACTCAAAGCTTGACCACGACAGAAGAAAGAGGAAGGACGAAGGTCGTCCCCTATGCTCTTGTCATAGTCTCTATACGGTATACCATGCTGAGTACCGCACCTGATGTGTGCCTTGCCACATGTCTGGCAAGAGGGTACAAAGGTGATCTAGGAGTAGATCACCAGATAGCGGTCAAAATTATCCTTAGAGGAATAAGGAAATGTTTCTCGGTTATGGAGGTGATAAAGAGTTCAATGTAAAGAGTTATGTCGATGCAAGCTTAACACCTATCTGGATAGCTCTGAGTAGAAATACCGATACGTATAATGGAGCAATAATTTGGAATAGCTCCAAGTGGAACGTGGTAGCAGCATCTACGATATAAAGTTTTGCGAAATACATAGGGATCTGAATATGGCAAGACCCGTTGACTACAACCTCTCTCACAAGCATAACATGATCAAACCCAGAACTCATTGAGTATTAATCCCATAGTGATGTGAACTAGATTAGTGACTCTAGTAAACTCTTTGGATGTTGGTCACATGGCGACGTGACATGTGAGTGTTAATCACATGGCGATGTGAACTAGATTATTGACTCTAGTGCAAGTGGGAGACTGTTGGAAATATGCCCTAAAGGCAATAATAAATTAGTTATTATTATTATATTTCATTGTTCATGATAATCGTTTATTATCCATGCTAGAATTGTATTAATAGGAAACTCAGATACATGTGTGGATACATAGACAACACCATGTCCCTAGTAAGCCTCTAGTTGACTAGCTCGTTGATCAATAGATGGTTACGGTTTCCTGACCATGGACATTGGATGTCGTTGATAACAGGATCACATCATTAGGAGAATGATGTGATGGACAAGACCCAATCCTAAGCCTAGCACAAGATCGTGTAGTTCGTATGCTAAAGCTTTTCTAATGTCAAGTATCATTTCATTAGACCATGAGATTGTACAACTCCCGGATACTGTAGGAGTGCTTTGGGTGTGCCAAACGTCACAACGTAACTGGGTGGCTATAAAGGTACACTATAGGTATCTCCAAAAGTGCCTGTTGGGTTGGCACGAATCGAGACTGGGATTTGTCACTCCGTGTAAACGGAGAGGTATCTTTGGGCCCACTCGGTAGGACATCATCATAATGTGCACAATGTGACCAAGGAGTTGATCACGGGATGATGTGTTACGGAACGAGTAAAGAGAATTGTCGGTAACGAGATTGAACAAGGTATCGGGATACCGATGATCGAATCTCGGGCAAGTACAATACCGCTGAACAAAGGGAATTGAATACGGGATTGATTGAATCCTCGACATCATGGTTCATCCGATGAGATCATCGTGGAGCATGTGGGAGCCAACATGGGTATCCAGATCCTGCTGTTGGTTATTGACCAGAGAGTTGTCTCGGCCATGTCTGCATGACTCCCGAGCCCGTAGGGTCTTCACACTTAAGGTTCGATGACGCTAGGGTTATCAGGAATAGATATACGTGGTTATCGAATGTTGTTAGGAGTCCCGGATGATATCCCGGACGTCACGAGGAGTTCCGGAATGGTCCGGAGGTAAAGATTTATATATGGGAAGTCATCATACGGTCACCAGAATAATTCGGGGTTACCGGTATTGTACCGGGACCACTAGAGGGGTTCCGGGGGTCCACCGGGAGGGTCCACCTGCCCCGGAGGGCCCTATGGGCTATGTGTGGAGAGGGACCTGCCCCTTAGTGGGCTGAGCGCCTCCCCCCTAGGTCCCATGTGCCTAGGGTTCGGGGGAACCCTAAAGGGGGGCGCCCCCCTTGCCTTGGGGGGCAAGGCAACCCCCCTGGCCGCCGCCCCCTCCTCAGATAGGATCTGAGGGGGCCGGCCCCCCTCTCCCTTGCCCCTATATATATGTGGGGGGTGGGAGGGCAGACGCACCCAAGTTCTGGCGTAGCCCTCCCCCTCTCCCAAGTCCTCCTCTTCTCCCGCGATGCTTGGCGAAGCCCTGCAGGATTGCCACGCTCCTCCTTCACCACCACGCCGTCGTGCTACTGCTGGATGGAGTCTTCCGCAACCTCTCCTTCTCCCCTTGCTGGATCAAGGCGTAGGAGACGTCACCGGTCTGCACGTGTGTTGGACGCGGAGGCGCCGTGGTTCGGCGCTTAGATCGGAATCAACCGCGATCTGAATCGCTATGAGTACGACTCCTTCATCCGCATTCTTGCAACACTTCCGCTTAGCAATCTACAAGGGTATGTAGATGCAGTCTCCTTCCCCTCGTTACTAGATTACTCCATAGATTGATCTTGGTGATGCATAGAAAATTTTAAATTTCTGCTACGATCCCCAACAAGTTTTAGTCCGTAGGACAGAACAACAATCATACCATAGGCTAGCTTCTAGGGTTTAGCCTCCTTGTTCTCGTGGTAGATCTACTCTTGTACTACCCATATCATCAATATTAATCAAGTAGGAGTAGGGTTTTACCTCCATCGAGAGGGCCCGAACCTGGGTAAAAACATCGTGTCCCTTGTCTCCTGTTACCATCTGCCTAGACGCACAGTTCGGGACCCCCTACCCGAGATCCACCGGTTTTGACACCGACGTTGGTGCTTTCATTGAGAGTCCCTCTGTGCTATCGCCGTCAGGTAGGATGCCTCGTCCCGTCTTTAAAGACGACACCATTGCTAAAGGAGCTTTGGCTGTCGGCCAAACTCTCTGGCTAGGTGGGTTTCTTATGACCACCTGTTCGGCTGCTGCGCCGACGATGACCTCTTGGGTCATCGACAGCAATCTTCACGTCAGCTCGGAACTCGCCGAGCAGTTAGATCCAATGGAGCTCTCTTCCCTAAACGAGCTCTTGGATCGCATCGCCGCCCTGGGAGTCGCTACAGACTATGACCAGATTGGGCCTAAACCCAATCTGAGAGAGATTAATTCTCCCCAGGTCACCCATCACGTCGTCGTGGTAGAGGGATAGCACGGCGACCCTTCATCTATCTTAAGGACCAGCTATGTCCGGATTCCCGATCCCTCCAAGCCGGATACCCGCGGAGGGGAGGACATCACTCAAGACCTGAATTTAGAGTCAGGCGATGGGCTAGATTCATTGGACAACACCCAAGAATCCAAACTTCCGAGTTCGGAAACTCCTTGGCCTTTGAGTCTCAGATTGGGTGAGGTTTCGGATTTAAGAAAAGCGATCTATCCCAAATTAGGCAAAAGCCCGAAGAAACAGTACATCATTACTGGGCGAGATTCCTCCTGGTTATGAACAGGATAAAGGACTGCCGTGAGGAAGACGCAATCACATTCTTTTGCAATAATTGCATGGACAAGGGAATCCTCAACGCCATAAGTCGCTGTGATATTACACGCTTCGCTGACTTGGCGTCCATAGTACGAAAGTACTGTGGGATGGAAAGCGCCTGGAAAACCGAAATAAAATTTTGGGACAATCCGGCCCTGAATACAAACCCAGTCCGAAATAAAAGGGTGCATCATCGCCAGACACCCGGGTTAAACACCAAAAAGCAAAAACCCTCTACAGGGCATGGAACCGTACTGGACGGATGGCTTAATGGACCCTGTAAAATTCACAGTACAGAGGACGCTACACCAACTCACAACCTTAGAGCATGTTGGATATTCCGGCAGGTGGCCAAAATTGGCGAAGATCTTCTAATTCAAGAGGCCACAGAAAGCCACCCCAGAGACACCAGTGCGGTATTAACAGTCTTCGAGACTTTCGCATCAAATAATATGCGAAAAAGAACACTCCGCAGCCTTGCCGAAGTCTACCAAGTAGCAACAATAAACCCATGGAGTGACATGGCTATTACTTTCAACGCCAGTGATGAACCTAAATTCCGAACAGCCCGAGCACCAGCCGCATTGGTCCTCAGTCCAATAGTGGACAACTTTCGTCTTACCAAGGTACTCATGGATGGTGGCAGCGGATTGAACCTCATTTATGAGGAAACCCTTCAAAAATGGAAATAGACTGGAACCACATTGAGCGAAGCAGCACAACCTTTAGAGGAATAATCCCCAGTTGGGAAGCGCGCTGTATAGGAAAAATCACACTAGATGTGGTATTTGGCACGCGGGATAATTACCGGTCCGAAGAGGTCACGTTGCAAGTGGCTCCGTTTAGTAGCGGATACCACGCTCTGCTAGGGCGGGAAGCGTTTACAATCTTCCAAGCAATACCCCATTACGGGTACATGAAGCTCAAGATGCCCGGGCCTAACGGAATCATCACTCTCGCTAGTGATACGAACATAGCACTCCCCGCCGAAAACAAGACAGCCACACTGGCCCTCGAGGCACTATCCAAAGCCCTAGCGGCTGGGGAACTGACTGCGCTGCGCTCCACGGTGAATAGGGACGATGTGATACTCGACAAAAGATCCAAGTCCACCTCCTTTAAACCAGCAGACGAAATAGTCAAATTCCAGGTCCATCTAACGGACCCCAACAAAACAGCTTCCATCGGGGCACGGTTAAACCCTGATGTAGACGCCGCACTGCGAGAGTTCCTACGTGAGAACTGGGACATTTTCGCCTGGCGCCCTTTAGACATGCCAAGAATCCCACGCAGACTAGCCGAACACAGCTTAAATATCCTAAAAGGATTCAAGCCAGTCAAACAGGCTCTTCGGCGTTTTTCCGAACCTAAGAGACAGGCCATGGGAGAGGAACTAGCCAAGCTGTTGGAGGCCGGATTCATCAGAGATATAAGACATCCAGACTAGCTAGCAAACCTGGTAATGGTACCAAGGAAGGACAAATCCTGGCGCCTGTGCGTTGATTTTAAAGACGTTAACAAGGCTTGCCCAAAGGATCTCTTTCCCCTCCCCCGCATCGATCAAATTATTGACGCTACCGCAGGACACGATTCGTTGTGTTTCCTCGACGCATACTCCGGCTACCATCAAATCAAGATGGCAGAGTCAGACCAAGCCGCAACGGCATTCATCACACCATACGGCCCATTCTGCTTCAACACAATGCCCTTCGGGCTCAAAAACGCCGGCGCAACATATCAGCGCATGATTCAGACATGTCTGGCAAACCAGATCGGCAAGACAGTGGAGGCATACGTAGATGACGTGGTAGTTAAAACAAGACATGTTGAATCTCTAGTAGATGACTTGAGGCTAACATTCAAAAACCTCCGAACATATGACATCAAGCTCAATCTGGAAAAATGCGTCTTCGGCGTACCAGCCGGAAAGCTCTTGGGCTTCATTGTATCCGGTAGAGGAATTGAAGCAAATCCAGCCAAGATCCGAGCTCTGTCACAATTGGATATCCCAAAGGACCTCAAACAAATACAAAAATTAACCGGGTGTGTGGCGGCTCTGAGCCTCTTTATCTCCCGCTTGGGAGAAAAGGCATTACCCCTCTATCGCCTCCTCCGGCGCACCGAACACTTTGAGTGGATGGATGCCGCCACGGCCGTACTCGAAGAAATAAAAGCCATATTGGCAACAAATCCGGTCCTGGCCGCGCCAAACATTGGCGAACCAATGCTATTATACATTGTGGCAACTCATCAAGTTGTAAGCGCAGTGCTCGTCATCAAACGAGAAACGGACGGACACAAATTCCCCTTTCAAAAGCCGGTTTACTACGTGTCCACTGTCCTCACTCCATGCAAGTCACGGTACCCGCATTATCAAAAGATAGCGTACACGGTATTCATGGCATCCCGGAAACTGCGACACTACTTTCAAGAGTGTTCGATCACGGTAGCCTCGGAAGTGCCACTTAATGATATTATAAACAACCACGACGCGACGGGCCGAATTGCTAAATGGGCCATTGAGCTCCTCCCGTTCGACATAACATACAAGCCACAGTGAGCTATCAAGGCACAGGTCTTGGCCGACTTCGTCGCCGAATGGACGGAAGCCGAACTCCCTGAAGTGTACGGCACATACTCAAACTAGATCATGCACTTCGATGGCTCCAAAATGTTGGCTGGTCTGGGGGCTGGCATCATTCTGACGTCCCCGACAGGTGATACAGTTCAATACGTACTCCAGATAATGTATACGGACTCCAACAATGCAGCCGAATATGAGGCCCTTTTACATGGTCTCCGGATGGCAGTATCTATGGGGATTCAATGCCTAGAGGTGCGCGGGGACTCGAACCTCACGATATCCCAAATAAATGGAGACTTTGATGCCAAGGATCCGAAAATGGCAGCTTACCGCAACACCATCTTAAAAATGTCAGCTCGGTTCGAGGGGCTCGGAGGCCGGGAAAATAATCAGGCGGCAGCTGTCCTGGCACGCATCGGTGCAAAACGCAATGCAGTCCTCCCCAACATCTTCTTGGAAAGGCTATTCAAGCCATCCGTAGTATGGGAAGTGGAACCTGGCAATAACAGCCCGGACCCAACCGCACTGCCCGATACCGAACAATCTGGCATAATTGGAGGCTCTGCCAATGAAATAACACCTTCAGCCCACGTAATAATGGCCGTCATCGCCCCGTGGACAGAACCATTCCTCGCCTACCTTACTAGGCAGGAACTCCCCGAGGACCAAAATGAGGCACACTGCATAGTGCGGTGATCTAAAGCCTATAAAGTCCATGAGGGAGAGCTTTATAAGAAAAGCACCACCGGAGTCCTTCAAAGGTGCATCTCCGAAGAGGAAGGGCGGAATCTTCTGGCAGAAATTCATGCCGGACTCGGCGGGCACCACGCTGCAGCCCGGGCTCTCGTAAGCAAGGCCTTCCGTACAGGTTTTTATTGGCCGACGGCCCGTGCAGATGCTCATGACTTAGTCCAACGATGCGTTGGTTGCCAGCTTTTTGCTAACCAAAGCCATATGCCACCCACCGCCCTCCAAACTATACCCATCACCTGGCCCTTCGCGGTCTGGGGGCTTGACATGGTTGGACCCCTTAAAGGAGGAACCCAAAAGCAAAAATACCTAATGGTCATGGTGGATAAATTCACCAAATGGATAGAGGCCAAGCTTGTTAAGACGGCCGAATCCGGACCGGTGATAGATTTCATATCCGGGGTCGTACGCCATTACGGCGTCCCCCACAGCATCATCACTGATAACGGCACGAACTTTACGGCCGACGAGGTCAAACTCTGGTGCAAAAACATGGGCATCAAGCTCGATTATGCTTCAGTCTATCACCCACAAACTAACGGCCAGGTCGAACGTGCAAATGGTCTTATCATGAGCGGCATCAAACCCAGATTAGTGCGGTCCCTTAAGGAATCTAATACGCACTGGGTAGAGGAGCTCGACTCCGTACTCTGGGGGCTGCGGACCACGCCGAATCGCACCACCGGATACACACCATTCTTCATGGTGTACGGCACGGAGGCAGTTTTGCCCTGCGACATAATTCATGACTCACCTCGTGTGCGCATGTACGAAGAAAGAGAGGCCGAGCTCGATCGGCAGGACAGTTTGGACGCCTTGGAGGAGGAGCGTGACATGGCAAAAGCCCGTTCCGCATTCTATCAACAGCAGGCTCGAAGATACCAAAGCAGAGAAGTACGGGCCAAAACTTACAACATTGGTGAATTAGTTCTACGCCTGCCGGACAAGAAAAAGGACAAACTCAAGCCCAAGTGGGAAGGTCCCTTCATAATTGACCAGGTCCTGACTGGTGGAGCGTACCGCCTGCGAGATGCACGGATAACCGACTAGAGCCGAACCCATGGAACGCAGCAAGTCTCCGAAGATTCTATGCCTAGCGCCGGACTCTGTGTTCGTCTCCTTCCTATGTCCATTTTTTATATATACTTTCTGTCTTACATTTCTCTCCTTCTCCCCTCCCTTTCTCTTATATCCTTTAAAGGCTCATCAAATGACGTGCTATCCGCACTCATCAATCCTGGGGGCTTCTTTTAACAGAAGCTTATTTATACGGGCTTTATGCCCAACACATGCGTCACACTTCCGCATGTACCTTTTATTCACCATTATATGCATCGATATGACTTAAGTTTTGGCCAAGCTGGGTTGCCTGGCTCCTGTGCTTACCCCTACGTTCCCGATTGTTCGGCTAGGTGGTAAAGGGAGCACCTCTGTGATTGTTACTGCCGGGTCAGCCGGATGTGTACCTCAGACTGGGTGAAGCCGAAAGCTAGCGTTCTTAAGGGAATATTCGGTCGACGAACTAAAAGATGATCTTTTCACTTATTTATTTATGCGCCCCCAGATGTTTTTCCTGCGTCTCTTTTTGCAGAATGGACAACACTTTAGGGCATGCCTCCCAGGGAAAGGAACCCCTAATGGAACTATTCTCCCTGGAAGGTGTTTCTTACTAACCATGTAATATAACATAACTAGTTGGGCACTTGTCTGTTCAAGCACTAATGACCCCTACGCCTGGTCTCCATGCATACCCCGGTTCTTATATAACCACGAGGGTATTCGGACACACTCCGGACCGTCAAGTCCCGAGGTTGAAGCGAAAAGGTCGGCCATGACAAACGATCTACAATCCGGCTAGAAGGCATTACACATGTCAATTAAAATTACATAGTCAATCTGACTGATTGTATTCCTCTTCAATACCATCTAACAGGTTGTCTAGTTTACAATCCTGTTGGGAATACTTTGCGGCCAATTCTACTTGGCCGTATACTAAGCTCACAGGGATCTCCTTCCCATCGGGCCCCACAGGTCCAACCTCGGCCATGTGGTTTGGGTCAGCCTTCGTGTATCGCGTCTTCACCATGGCCCAGGCCTCCCTACCGCCTTGACGGCAGGCCGATATATTCCACAACCGGAAGCGTTGCCGCATTCCCTTCAGCTTCTCTGCAAGCTCTCCAAGGCCTTCGGGCACGGAGACAGATGGCCACAAGGCCTAGGCGACGCCTTGCATCACCTGCCGAACTCGCTCATGCAGTTGTGAGAGCTCGGGAAGAAGGTCACCCGTAGAACCGGCATTTCCTCTGCAGGACGACCTGTTAGCATACCTACAGACATTACTCTGTTAGTCGACTTCCTCGCCGAACTCTTTTTTGTCAAAGTTCGTTTAAGCACTTACTAAATATGCCGCGTCGAAGCCGCTGATTCTCCTTAACGGAGTCCGATAGCTGGGCACGAACATCCTTCAGTTCAACGCCCAGCTTGGTGTTGGCATCTTGGAGATCGTTCTTCTCCCGCCTCACCTTTGTCAGCACGCTCTCACTAGCCTTCAGCTGGCGTAGGAGTTGTTGCTTTTCCGGATCTAATCCGGCGCCATCTACAATTTCATTTGTCAGATTTGCACACACGCCGCACTTCACAAAATACTTATCCTTTTGAAGCATATATTACCAAAGGGGTCTCTTTGGGCTCCCCTGTCACGGCTAGTGCGGCCTGAAGTTGGGCTTTGCACTCTTCCAGCTCCTGGGACAGTTGGGTATTCTTTTCCACAATAACCTGCATTATAAATGATCCTTAAATCAGTTATTCTAACTGTTTCAAGTCTCGGGGGCTACTAATATATATAACCATTAAATTTTCTCACCTGAATGTCTTTTACATATTGCTCCGTGGCTCTGGCTAGACCATTTTGAGCGGCACGGAGGTATGCATCTCCCGAATTGAAGGCATCCAATGCCTCTTGGGAGAAACAAGTGTCATGAAGAACTGTCCGGCGACGCTTGTGGTTCAGGGCATTCTCCACCTCGGAATTGGTGGCAGACAGCCTGTCCGCATCCTCTGTCGGAGGAGCGTCCAGAGCGCGCCTCGTGTTCGCCTCCGCTTCCGGACCAGGCTTTGGAGCATGGCTGGTGGAGGCGCGATTGGTACCCTCTCCGGATATAGTCCGGCAAGGTCTCTTTGTCCTGAAGAGAGCACGAGCGTTAGTATGCCTTGAAGGAATAACGCCTGGGAATAAGATGGCGCGCTATACCTTTGCGCCGGCGTCTCAGTCCGGACCACACTTCTTTTCAGCCCGCGGGGCCTCGCCACCCCTCATTGGCTAGTCGCCGCAGGCTCGGCCTCCCGTCTCAAGGACCCCCCCTGCAATAACACGGTTGTTATACGGCAATCGAAAGCACGCGAGGACATATCCCTTTTCGAAGTGCTAGGACTTCGGTCTCAGTTACCTGTGAGGCTGAGAGTAGCCCTGGGTAATCGGCCGTAATGGCCACCAAGGCGTTGTCCTTGCTCAATTGATGGAACACCCCATCGATCAGCTCCATAGATAAGTCCGGATCCTCTTGGGAGGCCGGGTCGAGGGACCGTCCTAGATCCTCGGGTTGTGGAGGAGGGCTGTTTATTTCTTTAACAGCCTGGCGCAGTTCCTGCGTTGAAGTCATTAGACTGAATATTTAACGATGGGAAAATAAAATGGATGGGCAAGTAAAAGTGTCCACTTACCCAACTTGGGGCATTGTACATAGAAAATCCACCCTGCGGGTTGACGCGGAGAAATTCCTCCTCTTCTCCCTTGTACAAAGCGGACAAGATCTTTATTAGAGCGGCAGCCGAATCCGGCCCCTTACGGCCATGGCGGGTGGCGTTGTCCTCCCCGTTGAAGTCCCACATGGGATGGCCTCTATACTGAAGCGGCTGCACCCCCCGCATCATGCATGCGTCCATGACGCCGATCGTGGTTAGTCCGGAATGAGCTAACAATCTTATCCGGCCCATCAGGTAAAGAACATCCCTATCACTTTCCCTCTGAGGGCTCCGTGGACGCCAGCTTAGGCGCTTCTTCAGGGGAGCACTGTCAAACTCAGGAAGGCCAATCCGGACAGGATCCGGCAGCGGGACGTCTTCTATATAAAACCATTCCGAGGGCCAGTCCTCGGACGCCTTCTTTGGGGTTCCGGATAGATATCCGGTTCCGGCGATGCGCCACACTTCGGCTCCGCCCACTTGATATATTGACCCCTTCTGAGAATGGGGCACAAGGCAGAATAGCCTCTTCCACAGCACGAAATGAGCCTCGACACCCAAAAATAGCTCGCAAAGGGCTACGAAGCCCGCGATATGCAATATGGAAGCAGGCGTGAGGTTATGCAGCTGGAGGCCATAAAATTCAAGGAGCCCCCAAAGAAAAGGATGAATTGGAAATCCGAGCTCCCTTATTAAATAAGGGACAAGGCATACCCGCTCTCCTTTGGAGGGATTGGGAGCGCTCTCCGCTTGCTCTCCGCCATTATAGGTGGCGAGTCAGGCTCGAACCGGGACCATATAGGCCGGGGGGAGAAATCCCTTGGTCTGGAGCGTCACTAGCTCACTATGCGGGATGGAGCATCTCTCCCAATCTCCAGGCTGAGGACTGGAAGGGCGAGAAGAGGAGCTGCGACGGCTGGCCATGGTGGAATGGACCTTTATCGGGTGCGCTCTGATGAATACTCGCGGAGGGGAGAAGGTGTGGTTTGGATCTAAATCCTCGTTCCCTTAATAGGCGGCTCATTTACGCGGCTAGGGGTGTAAATGTAAAAACACCCTGACTTTTCGTATTTGTTTGACACGTGGAAGACGACCATTATTGGGCGTAGAAGCCAAGGCGCGCTACATTTACAAGACCGGACATTATTCAACAGGTACACGGAATTTGGAGGAGAACCCGCCTTGCAATGCCAAAGACAATTTGCGCGCCGGACTCGTCATCATTAAAGCCTGGTTCGGGGGCTACTGAGGGAGTCCTGGATTAGGGGGTGTCCGGATAGCCGGACTATAACCTTTGGCCGGACTCCTGGACTATGAAGATACCAGATTGAAGACTTCGTCCCGTGTCCGGAAGGGACTTTCCTTGGCATGGAAGGCAAGCTTGGCGATACGGATATGTAGATCTCCTACCATTGTAACCGACTCTGTGTAACCCTAGCCCTCTCTGGTGTCTATATAAACCGGAGGGTTTTAGTCCGTACGACAGAACAACAATCATACCATAGGCTAGCTTCTAGGGTTTAGCCTCCTTGAGCTCGTGGTAGATCTACTCTTGTACTACCCATATCATCAATATTAGTCAAGCAGGAGTAGAGTTTTACCTCCATCGAGAGGGCCCGAACCTGGGTAAAAACATCGTGTCCCTTGTCTCCTGTTACCATCCGCCTAGACGCACAGTTCGGGACCCCCTACCCGAGATCCGCCGGTTTTGACACCGATAGCTATCATTTTGGATCTATGGCAATTCAGAAAAGACAATAAAAGTTAAACCTAAGGCGGCAGCAGCAGAAAGCTTTGGTGCTCCGATGAGGTTTTCTTTGGAAAGATGCTACTGTGACGATAAAAATGAAGGCTAAACCACTACCGCGCAAGATTCATGGCATATTTTAGATTGAAGCTACTTGAATTGAAGGCAACAGTGAAGAACAGCAAGAACACCAATGAACTACTCAAACCTTAGTACAGATCTGATGCTTGGGTAAAGGGGTACTTATATATGTGGTGGAACAGCGATGGCGCGCCAGAGTTCTCTGGTCTGATCAGGCCGATGCAGCGGCCTAAGTTGGTGCGGCGGTCGGAGGTCGCGGTAGCGGAGCTCGGGCGGCAGAGGAGACGCGAGAGGAAGACGAAGGCGATGAGGCAAAAGGGGGAAAATGAAAAAGACCCTCGTCCCTATTTATAAGGAGGTGGATACAAGGCATGCGCGGGAATCGAGGAGGCTGAAATCATCATGTGGCTATATGGACGCCTCGGTTTTTGGGATGCTCATTAAGATAAGGATCAGTTAAGATGTTCTGGGCCTCGCGTGAAATTAATGTGAAATGACCACTACAAAAAAATACACTTCCGTGATGATACATGTTTGTCACAGTAGGTCGCGTTTTTTGTCATGCATGTACATCCATGACAAATTTATGACAGAATCAAGATAGTCATACCTGTGCTGTCGTAGAAGTGTTCCATGACATTACCAAAATTATCATCACGGAAGTGTCCACTTCCATGACGATAAATCGCGCGTCACAGAAGTGCTTTCGTCAAGGGTGACCGACACGTGGCATCCACCGTAACGGAATGCCGTTAAGCTATCGGGTCGGGTTTTGGATCTGATAACCCGTTAACAGCCCCAACCAATGGGGATTTTCCACGTGTAAAATCATCATTGGCTGGAGGAAACACATGTCGGCTCATCGTTGGGACAGATGTCATCCACTCATTGGACAGAAGGCGCCTATGATACGTCGACACGTGGCACGGCCCAACAGAGGCCCATTCCTGTGAAAAGGCCGGCCCGTTTGACTTGGTCAAAAGGTGGCGGGCCAGCCCATGTAAAGCCTGTTAACGGCCTGTTTGCATATAGCCCATTTACAGCACGCTAACGCAAGGCCCATTATGCCCTATCCGAATTAGGCCTAGTAGTGTCATCTGGGCCACCCAATATGATTCCAGCCCGTTTTCACTTTTGGCCCATGTATGGCCCATGACATCTTTCGGCCCATATGAGGCCCTATGTAACTCTTGGCCTATTAACGGCCCGTGGTGAAACTGGCCCGTAATGAACAGTGTATCACTTTACACCCATTAACGGCCTGTGGTGAAACTGGCCCGTAATGAACAGTGTACCACTTCATACCCATTAACGGCCTGTTATTCCGTTGGGCCGTTTCAAGCCCATGTTATCTTTCGGCCTTGTCAGAGCCCATTTATTCTTGGGCTCATTTCTAGCATTCGTATACTTACGGCCCGTTACTGTCATTTTCTGCTTGTGGGACAAATTCAGCCCGTGGTTACAATCGGCCCGTTTGTGGTCCATTAATACGTTGGGCCGTTTTCATAGCGTCATCAAATACGGCCTATTAACGATGGCCCGTTATGGTCGGCCCATGAACGGATGATTCCAACTCTAGCCCGTTCACGACCATAATGTGGCCTGTTATTGGCCCATGTTTGGCCAATCGATCATACTGCCCGTATACGGCCCATAGATGATACGGCCCGTAGAACGCCCACTGTTTCTACGGCCTGTAGAAGGCCCATTATTTCTACGGCCCATAGAAGGCCCACTGTTTCTACGGCCCGTAGAAGGCCCACTGTTTCTACGGCCCGTAGGAGGCCTGGTGTCACTACAGTAAATATTAGCCCATGGTTATTGTGGCCTAGTTTTAAAAAATAGGTTATTACAGCCACTAGAAAACCGCAGAAAAAGAACTGCAATGACTACAAGCAAACAAATAAACAAGACAACAAGGAAATAAATAAGCAAGCAACTTACGCTAGGCTATCATGGCTATCACACATATTACATCCACTAGGCATCAAAGTTCACCACCAGTGCAAATAAACGCGTCGACAAAAGAATATACAAAACTAAGAGCACTTTAGAAGGCACTAGGCCTGGCCAGGTCGGGCCCCCCAAACAGCTGAAGAAGCTGGGTAGACCTCAGTTGTGTCAACGATAGATGCATCAACACTAGATTTAAGGCATGATGGTGCGCATGGCAGTCCTCTGACATCTTCATTGCATCTTTGACTTCAAGTCGGAGCGGAGCTGAAGCAAGCCTTTCCGCTTTAAGTTGAGACTGAAGAAGTCGAACTGATTGAGGCAGCGACTGCACAGAGGTTGTCTCACACCTGCTGGTGTGTAGCTTGAACTCACTGTCTTCATCAAGACAGGACCTTGGGGTCATCTCGCTGTCCTCAAGATGGTTTGGCTCACTATCTTCCCTAAAGTTCTGCCTGGCATAAGAGATATGAATCTGAAAGAGAAACAAGGAGACACGTAATAGGTTTCACAATTATATAAGCAAATAAATGGATCTGTTCTGCATAAGGAACATGTTTTTACAACTACAATTTGAAACTGGTAGTTGTTGCAAACATCCAATCAGACGTAAACAGCAAAGCAAACAGTAGTGGAGGAAATGATGCATATCCAAATCTACACTAGAACAAAGTTTGAAGGCTTGAGAAGGATGAACTTACATTACATGTTAACACGGGCTAGACAAAGCCCTTCTCCATGTTGATGGAAGGATAATTCAATAAATTCCCCAAAGAAAATTCTTTATAAGCGTTGCCATTATTCCACATTTTGCAAAGAGTAAATATAGATCAAATAATATTGGAAGAAATAGAGGATAATGAAGCTCAGGTGCAGACTGATGATACATAATCAAATAGCAATTAATTAAGTACAGCGTTACAAGGCAAAAGGGAGAGAGGTACTGACAAGAGCAATGCAGAGCTCATTATTGTTTTGAGATCGTATGATCCTTTGAGCAAGGAGATTCATCTGAAATTAGTTTTCATACAAGAGAGAAGGTAAGACACAAGCAGAAATTTAGGAGTTCAAATTTTGAATTGATAACATAGACAGTACCTCACGCTGGGCTCCCAGCAGTTCTAATTGGGGTTTGGCCACTGGAGTAGGGGTAAAGTGTGGTACAGTTGAGCCTGTGTTTTCTGTGGCTACTGATCTATCTGATTTAATAGGTATCACTACCTTTTCCAAATACCTAGTTTGTACTCCATGAGGACCTGCACTCACCTTCTTCCTTTTGGACATGTATTACGAAAGAACAACATTTGACTGGAAAAACATAGTGTGACGACACATGGAATAGGTACAGAAAATGGATAGGTATGGTATATACTCATATATGATGCTTAAACTAAGCAGATGGTGTAACAAAGTAGAAGTAATGCAAGAGGTCAGATGCAAAATATGTGCGACCAATACAACTTTGCAAAGTTAGAGCAAGCACCTTGATGGGTGAATAAGATAGGCCATCCTCCACCATGCCAAGCTTGTTAGCCAGTGAATCGTTCCGCAATATTCCTCTCGTGCGCCCATTCTCATATTCATTTTGATAATGTTCAATATCTGACATGCATGAAAACATAAAAACAAGTGAGATTTTCTTTGTAATGCAGAAGTGATTCTAATCCAATACTGCCTCCCTGTAAACCCCTTTGTGCTATCTCTGCAATTCTTGTAAAAGATGCCATGCATGCTGTAATTTACTGTGTGCATTAATATAATGTGGCCTACTACTCAAAATATGAGAGCTCCAGAAGTGATGACACTTCGCAGATGATAGCTTCAACATATAGTAAAGAAGAACAAATCGACCTGACCTAACAGATTCAAAATATACTAAGGGAGAACAACTCGACCTGACCAGTCGACCGCAAGAGAAGAGTATCATCTTAAAGAAGAGCAGAAGAGCAAGAAGATTGAAGATATTACAAGTCTTTCAATACAATGTCGGTTGGCCACCCATGATGAACCAGAGCGCACAGAGAAATACTATTCTTTCCGGTCTCTCCATATGTGGCTCACATGCATTTCGAAACTAAAGTAGGAACATTTAGCTAACCAATTAAACATCTCTCAGTTTTACTAATATCAGCAATAATATCAGATATGAATTTGTACAACTAAGCTTATTTAGCTCGATGGGTGGAGCAGTGCTATTACGACACGAACCACGTAGGCTGATTATGGTCATCATAAAATGGGGAAAACATAAGCACGATGAGTACAGTGTTGACCGTGGCAGTGGGATGGCAGATCTGAAGCTGCAAACCGTGCAAAGGGTAGTTAGCAACCGATGTTTGCTTTGAAATAACAACTAAGATTGTCTCCGAAGAAATGGGCGCACGAGAAATGCAATTATGCTTTGAAATAACAACAAGAAAGTACGGTCAACAAGTGACAAAGAAATGCAATTATGCTGTCTCTCTATATGTCACGACATGCATTTGGAAACTCAAGTGGGACCTTTAGCTAACCAATTAAATGTGTCGGTTAACTAATAACAGTATCATATCACAATCATATTTGAACAACTAAGCTTCCGAATTCTGAGTGTTGTGTTGTTTAGCTTGAAGGGTGGAGTAATGCTAGTACGACAAAAAGCACCTACACAGATCATAGTAGAGTAGATAAAAGGGGAAACCCTAAGCATCAAGAGAAAAATCAGGAAAGTGGAACTAGCTGGACTAGTGGGTGGCACACATGCTTTTCGAAACGAATATAGGAACATTAGGTGACCAATTAAACGTTCTCTGTTTTAGTGATATGAGCATCATATTAGATTCATATTTCAACACGTAAGCTTTGGGTTGAGGTCTTGAGGAGCGGCGCTAGTACGACACGAAGCACCTACGATGATGGTAGTGAATTTAAAGGGGGGAAACCATAAGCTTTACGAGTATAGTGCACGTGCCATGGCGGATCTGAAGGTGCAAACCGGACAAAGCTACTTCGCAACCAATGTTTGCTTTCAACTAGCCACTACGATTTGGTACGGACAAGAAAAGTACAGTAAACAAATTACGATCTATTTTCCGGGTGAGATCAATAACTTAAGCACATATGGAAGAGTACCACCTCTCTTGCGACGCCATGTAGGCCTATGTTGATACGTTGAGGGTGCTGCGGGTGCGACGGCTGTCGGCGGCGGGGAAGAAGACTTTAGACGGCAGACGGCCGAGTCGGGGGATATATCCTGTTGCCATGGAGGAGGCGGTCGTAGGAGCAGCAACAGCAAGGTGGACGACGGCGCCGATGAAGCGAGAGGAGGCAATGAAAGGATCCTGGTCCAGTGCCATGGATGAGAGACGTCCATCTCTTGCAGTGGACGACGAGGTAGGGGTAGCGGCTCCGGCAAGGTGGAGGGTGGGGTGGCGGATGGAGGAGGCTGGCCGCAGTGCGGAGGTTGTCGTGCCACCAATGGTGTATGAATGGGGAAATGGAGGGGAGGGGGATCTCAAACTTTGGGATGCGCTTCTCTGAAATGGAGGAAAGTTACAAACTTATCCCCCGTTTAAAATTTCGGACATCACATCGGTTGGGGATAGGATGGTAATCTCGCATCTACCAAATATTTGCCGGTAACTATTTCGGGCGAGGAGAGGGTGTTTTGCCGCCCATGGTTGGCGCCCACGGTGTATGAACGGGGCTGACAAGTAGGGCGGTTGTGTCATGTTTGATGGAAGTTACACATCTGTCCCTATTTAAAATATTAGCCTACATCAATTTCGGACGAGGAGAGTTTGTTTTGCTGCCCACCGTGTATGAATGGGGAAATGGAGGAAGAGACACATGTCTTTCGGACGGGCTTGAATCAAATGTGTTTTACCGCCCACGTTTGGCGCCCACCGTGTCTGGATGGGCTCAGAGGCCATCGTGTCACGTCTGATTGAAGTTCCTAGTCTACCCTTATCGACAGCAGTGTAAATCCGGTTGATAAGGATGTCAAGTGTCAGGGGTAGACAGTAATTTCCATCTAGCAAACACTTGCTTCGGGCAGCCCACAAATTATAGTGGGTGTTTAGCTGCTTCATTCAAAACTTGGGAGAATTAGCATTCACGTTTGCCCTGGGACCTGGCAAACTAAATTCAAATCCAATTTGTATTCGATTACGAATATCCACAGATAATTATACATTGTGTTATTTATTTCTTCAAAATCACAACAAAGATTTATTCCAATACAATATGCTCACACGAAAAACGGTTCACCTTACGTCAATCATACAAGTACTGAGGACTACCTCGCCTAAAAAATTCGGGTCATTACAACACATGGACAACATAGGGGGTCTTGCAACATAATCCATTCAGAGACATGACACAACATGCAAGTACAAAAATCTAATGAAAATTTCAACTAGTATCTAACAAAGAACCGGGATTACCTTAGGCTTTAGATAGCAGAAACAGCAGGACCTCCTCCGTTTTTGAATGCAACATTCTTACTTCCTCCAATTCTTGGGTTGCCTGCATAATGTGTGCCGCTAATTCCATAATTTCTAGCCTCAAGATAAAGATTACCTCATTCATGGCAGCCACACCATCTCTTTCTGCCTCCAGTAGAGACTCAAGCATTATAATATCTGTGCTCAGATTGCTTCGGCGGTGTTGCCTCTGAACTGCTACCATTTGGTAACATGAATGGCGCACTGCTTCCACAAATAGATTCTGGGGTTGAACATTGTGTCCTAGTGTGAACGGCATCATGAAAGGTTTCCGCTGGACATGAGTAAGAGAGAGTTATCGTATGATCCAGGCAGTAAGCTTACATGGTAAACGACAGACGAATTATTGCCGAGCATGGCAAACTATATTTAAATGGTTCGAAGCAGCATCAGCCGAAAAGAAATTAATATGGTAAGATGAAACTAGGGATGTAAGTGGCAAATAAACGACATCCGCCAGTCCCATCTAGTTAGATTTTGCTACCTCCCTAGTTCATTTTCCTCAAAAAACAAAAACTCTTTTCAATTATCATGCCACTAGTGTACTTTTATCAGGATTAAACCGGACCCAGTCGACATCCCTAGTTTAAAGGGAGTGTACAACCGCTATATTTAAGTTGCCAAGGCATCTAAGCAATTGAAATAATCTGAGAAAGCACTTAATAGTGTGGCCTCATATAAACTACAAAGACAGTCTTGTGATGAAGTTGAGAGGAAAAGTGAAGGACTCAAATGAAATAGGCATGCATTTCTTTACGATAGTACAGCAGGCACTGCTGACATATTGGCCATCTCAGGTATAGTGTAACAACAAATAAGCATTCGAATCAAGCAATACAACAAAGCAGACAACTGAACTATTTGTAATTCGGTAGGATTACACATTGAGGGCACAAGCCAAGAAAGCAGCCCACTCGCATTACATTTCACATGTACTAAAACACACTGGCTTACCATATGTTGCCGTGAAGCCTAGCTGCTGTTGCAATGTTCTTTGAAGATATCGTCAGCATCCCGTGGTTGCAAATCTAGTTGTTGTAGTTTATTCAGCATCATCTATTTAGGTAAAATTAATTTCAATCGAATGCACTAGTCCGAATTGATCATCAATGGTTCATCTAAACTAATGAAAGAAGGGTGTGCATACACGACAATATATCTACTTCCCTCTATTTTTATGCTTGTTCGAGGTGCCAGCCCCAAAAGAACAAATATTTTGCTTGATGGGGTTGGCAGCTCCATAATTAATAGAAGCATCAAATTAGTCATGCAACTTGGGAAGATCAAGAACACACAAATAAGTAATGAACAGAGGCTCGGAGCAGTGATGTAATAGCTAGCATCAGAAAATGTAGGGTAAAACGAACAAAAAGCAGCGGAACCACAAGCTAGTTTGCTGGTGTGTAATTAAGCATAGAGAACATTAAGCAGTCTGATGGAACCAACAGGTGGCATCAGAACAAAACTAAAGCATATTAACTATATGTGCACTAGTATGTAATTTAGCACATGTAACATGTTCACTGCTAGAAGTATGGCCCTACAGGTGCAAGCAGAATAACGCGTCTCATGAAAAACTGAATGATGCCCTGAAGAAATTCAAAGGTGTGGTGCTTATGCTAGGAAAGTGAATGTAGGCGCCGGCCATTGGATAATAGTACCTGATTCTCGGCGGCGTATGGGTATCGTTGTCATACTTGATAGCTAAGGATCGTCGATGGTGCTCGTGTTGCGGTTGAGTTTGGGCCGGCTGTCGCCGTCGCTGAAGCGTCTCCAGTGCTACGGTTGCGGCGCCTGTCGACATACAAGAAAGCTCATCTGTGGTAAGTGAATAGTTGCACGATAAAGAGAAAAACCGAAGGAGTACAAATCGAAATAACCTGATGAGGCTGCGGCGTCAGTAAAGCAGGTCCGGTGGAGTTGAACATGGCATCCGTGGAGCGGGTCCGGTGCAATGGACGAAGGCTTCGGCGGGCGCGTTGTACAGTGCTTTCGTGAGGCGGATCTGTTGCGGCAGACGAGGGCTTGTATGAAGGGCCAGCGAAGGGGCGGACGAGGGAGTCATTGAAGGGCCTACGCTGTGGTGGACGAGGGCGCCGGTTAAGCAGATCCGGTGCGGTGGACCATTGTCACGCCCTCGATGCGGCTATAGCTCCCACGTGTCGAGGCATGACTTAGAGACATAACCGCATTGAAAGCAATGTCGCAAGCTAGGCAATCATCACAAACGTCCCATGCAATATATAGAATAAAAGGGGAGATACATAGTTGGCTTACACTCGCCACGTCACATCAAAGTACATAAATAACATCCATCATACAAACACTCATGGCCCGACTATGGCGCCAAAATAGAAGAAAACCCAACATGCGACAAGGCCCTGAATCGAACCCCAACTAGGCACCACTACTGATCGTCAGGAAAAGACACGTAGTAACGCTGAGAGTCTTCGTCAAACTCCAACTTGAGCTCGTACTCGTCACCTGGAGCGGAATCACCTGGACCTGCATCTGGAGTTATAGTATCTGTGAGCCACAGGGACTCAGCAATCTCGCACCCTCGCGATCAAGACTATTTAAGCTTATAGGAAGGGTAAGGCAAATATATATGTGGAGCTGCAGCAAGCGACTAGCATATATGGTGGCTATCTTATACGCAAAAGAGAGCGAGAAGAGGAGGCAAAGCGCGAGCGAGAATCTAGAAGAACTACCCGCGCAAGCATAACTCCAACACCGTGTCCACTTCCCGGACTCCACCGGAAAGGGGCCATCACGGTAACACACACGGTTGATTCATTTTAATTTAAGTTTATATTTAAGTTATCTACAACCGGACATTAACAAATTCCCATCTGCCCATAACTGCGGGCACGGCTTTCGACAAGCTCTCACGGTCAACGAAGGAATAGACCTCCTCCCAAGACGTTCCGATCAGACTCGGTATCTCGGTAATTCAAGACAACTCCGACAATGGTAAAACAAGTCCAGCAACACCACCCTCTGTGCCGACAAATCCCGATAGGAGCTGCACATATCTCGTTCTCAGGGCACACCGGATAAGCTAAGCGTACGGGAGCGAACGTAACCCAAGTTGCCGAGGGACGGCCCAGCACGGTGCTCTAGGTTGGACCAACACTCAGAGGAGCACTGGCCCGGGGGGGGGGGTAAAATAAGATGACCCTTGAGTCCGTGAAACCCAAGGGAAAGGCTAGGTGGCAAATGGTAAAACCAAGGTTGGGCGCTGCTGGAGGAGTTTTATTCAAGGCGGACAGTCAAGGGGTTCCCATTATAACCCAACCGCGTAAGGAACGCAAAAATCCGGGAACTTAACACCGATATGACGGAAACTAGGGCGGCAAGAGTGGAACAAAACACTAGGCGAGAGGCCGAGCCTTCCACCCTTTACCAAGTATATAGATGCATTAAGATAACATAGCAACATAATGATATCCCAACAAGTAAATAAATATCCCAACAAGGAACGGCTCCAATCTTCACCTGCAACTAGCAACGCTATAAGAGGGGCTGAGCAAGCAGTAACATAGCCAATCAACGGTTTGCTAGGACAAGGTGGGTTAGAGTTTCAACATGGCAATTGGGAGGCTGACAAGCAAAAGGTAGGCATCGTAGCATTGGCATAGAAAAAGAGTGAGCAAACTAGCATAGCAAAGATAGTAGTGATTTCGAGGGTATGATCATCTTGCCTGCACAGTTGGCAGAGTTGACTGGATCCTCAAGAGCAAACTCAACGGGCTGCTCGTTAGCGAACTCGTCTCCCGGATCTACCCAAACAAGACAAACAAGCAACAAGGACACAATCAACCACGTGCAAGGATCAAGCGATATTATGCAATGATGATATGCTATGCGGGATGCGATGCGGGATGCAAAATGCAAGATATGACAGGAAATGCATGAACCTGGCCTCAACTTGGAATTACAAGGGTGCCACTGGAAAGATGATATGAAATCACTTGAAAACGATGTAAAGAACGCCGGAATCGGAGTTACGGTTTGGAAATGGCAAGCGATTCAAAATTGACACCGGGCTGCGATTTACAGCAAGTAGGCATCTAAATGCAATGAAACGAACATGCTACAGCCACCAAACATGACAATAAAATACATGGAAGGGATGCACAGAAGATGCTTAACAAAAGTCTAGCACCGAGCTACGGCCAATTCATCCATTATGAGGTTCAAACAAGCATGGCAAAAACGCAAATGCAAAACAGATTTCAGACAGTGAAATCAACACTTGTCTGAAATTTCGGATCACAAAGCCCTCTTCGGAGCAGCAAAACAACATGATACATGACCTGATTAAGGCAAGTAAGAACATGGCATGGAGCTACTCAACAAGCTTAACAAAAGACCCAAAGTGACCTGTGGCCAAAAGGGTTCACAAAATATACTAACGGGCACACGAACATAGCTAAAACACAATCAGTTTTCAGACTTAGTGAAAACTGAGACATGCTGAAATATAACTCACGAAGGCACGTAAACGAGCTCGATGCACTCACCACGGTGCAAGTCATGGCAAGGCAAGCATACATCCATTAAGAAGGCACACAATTCTAGCTAGAAATGGCAAGAACAATGGCATAGCATGCACGGATCAACCACAACAACATCGGCAAAAACGCAAACGAGTTGACGATCTGCCCAGATTCACAACGAAGCAAAAGTAGAGCTCGATTGACTCAAGCTAGGGTGCTCCATAATTGTAAACAAAGACATGGATGGATAGAGCATAACAAGATTAACAAAACTCCTTTACTGATCATCCTCAACAGAGGCACGGATCACTAGGAAACAAGCTGAACATATGGCATCATGAACTAAATAATCCTAGACTTGGTGAAAAACTACTAAGTCCCTGAAAACTGATTTACCGGGTGCCTCACTTTGCAAGCTTGCACAAGTCACCACACACATACTAAAAATGCATGGGTTGCACCTCTGTAAAGAAGACAAAATCCTTAACAAAACATATGAAGGACTCACAGGCATATCATGCACACAAAAATCATGGCAAAAATGACAAAAGTCTAAGATGAACTAGCAGATCTGACAATTAATTCACGAAGCCCTCTTCTAACAGAATTTCGAGCATCAAGATGAGCTCAAATTAAAATGATGCAATGGAATGAAATGATGTACTCGTCGAGGCGAACATTTTGATATGCTATATGCCCAAATCGGAGCTACGGATCCAAAGTTACGGCAGGTCAAATTATGCACGCAAAAATAGGGTTCGGGGGAGAGAAGTCAACCGGATCTAGATCTGAAATCACTGTTCATGCACTGTTCATCCGACACTGTTCATCGGGCTCGCGCGACGAGGATGGCCGGGAGGAGTTCGCCGGAGCTCGGATCCGAGGCGGGTCGCCGGTGTGGCGCGGGCCGGCTCGGGCGACGTGGTGGCGGCGGTGGCCCGAGGCGGCGACGGGAGGCGTGGCCGCGGCGGCGTGGCGGCGCCGGCCGGCGAGGCAAAGTCGGCAGGGCAGCGGAGTCGGCGCGGTGGCGGCGGACGTCGAATGGGGCGGCGGCGGCTGGCGCTCGGCGTTGGGGACGAAGGCGCGGGGGCGCGCGGCGGAGAGACGGGCTCGCGGGGGCCCCTCCTGGGCCTCCTGGGCCGGCGGCGGCGGCGGAGTGGGCGAGGGGGCGCGGCGGACGTGTCCGGCTAAGCTCCGGACATGTCCGGCTGCTGGAGATCTATTTTTTTAGGGTTTCGAGAGGGAGAGAGATCCAAAAACGGGGGGGCTATTTATAGGCATAAGTGGAGCTAGGAGAGTCCAAATGAGGTGCGGTTTTCGGCCACGCGATCGTGATCGAACGCTCTAGGACATGGAGCAGAGTTTGGTGGGTTTTGGGCCAAATTGGAGGGGTGTTGGGCTGCAACACACACGAGGCCTTTTCGGTCCCTCGGTTAACCGTTGGAGTATCAAACGAAGTCCAAATGATACGAAACTTGACAGGCGGTCTACCGGTAGTAAACCAAGGCCGCTTGGCAAGTCTCGGTCCAATCCGGAAATGTTTAATCCCCACACACGAAAGAAAGCTAGAAATGACCACCGGAGGAGAACGAAGCGCCGGAATGCAAAATGGACAACGGGGAAAATGCTCGAATGCATGAGATGAACACATATGCAAATGCAATGCACATGATGACATGATATGAGATGCATGACAAACGAACAACACACGGAGACAAAGCCGAACCCGAGAAAAAATAAACTTAACGCCGGAAACGGCAAGAGTTGGAGTACAAATGGGAAAGTTACATCCGGGGTGTTACAACACTCCACCACTACGAAAAGGATCTCGTCCCGAGATCTAGGACTGAAAGAACTCCGGGTACTCAGAACGGAGGTGATCCTCGCGTTCCCAGGTAGCTTCACGGTCGGAATGGTGTGACCACTTGACTTTGAGAAATTTGATTGACTTGTTGCGAGTCTTGCGTTCAGTCTCTTCAAGAATAGCAACTGGGTGCTCACGATAGGAGAGATCTTCTTGGAGCTCAATGTCCTCGAAGTTGACGGTGCGGTCAGGAGTCTTGAAGCACTTTCGAAGCTGAGAGACATGGAACACAGGTCATGAACATTTGCAAAGTTTGAAGGAAGCTCGAGTTGATAGGCGAGGTCGCCTCTCTTGCTGACAATCTTGAAAGGTCCCACGTATCTAGGGGCAAGCTTCCCTTTGATACTGAAGCGACGAGTACCTTTCATAGGAGAGACACGGAGGTAAACATGATCTTCGATCTCGAAAGCCAAATCACGGTGCTTAATATCATAGTAGCTCTTCTGGTGGGATTGGGCTGCTTTGAGGTTATCACGAATGACTTTGCACATTTCTTCTGCTTCTGTGATTAAGTCATTACCCAGCAGCTGACGTTCACCGGTTTCAGACCAGTTGAGAGGGGTACGGCACTTCCTGCCATACAGAATTTCAAATGGGGCCTTGCCCGAACTTGCTTGAAAACTGTTGTTATAGGAGAATTCAGCATAAGGAAGACAATCCTCCCATTTCAGGCCAAAGGAGATCACACAAGCCCTGAGCATATCTTCAAGAATCTGGTTGACACGCTCAACTTGACCACTTGTTTGAGGTTGGAAAGCAGTGCTGAAGCGGATGTTAGTGCCCATGGCCTTCTGGAAAGAATCCCAAAACTTCGAGGTAAAGATGCTGCCACGGTCTGAAGAGATCACTTGAGGAATACCGTGCAGAGAGACAATGCGAGAGGTATAGAGTTCCGCCAATTGAGCTGCAGTGATCGACTCTTTGATAGGCAGAAAGTGAGCCACTTTGGTGAGCTTGTTGATGACAACGAATATAGCATCATTGCCACGCTTGGACTTTGGAAACCCAGTCACGAAGTCCATTTCAATGTGGTCAAACTTCCATTCTGGAATGGCAAGAGGTTGGAGGAGACCAGCTGGCCTTTGGTGTTCTGCCTTCACTCTTCTGCAGACATCACATTCATTCACGAATTGAGCGATCTCGCGCTTCATTCGAGTCCACCAATAAGTTTTCTTAAGGTCCTGATACATCTTCGTGCTCCCAGGGTGGATGGAGAGGAGAGAATTGTGAGCCTCGTTCATGATCACTTTACGAAGTTCACCTTTGGGCACAACAATACGATCCTCGAAGAAAAGAGTGTCCTTGTAATCAAGGCGGTAGCACTTGTACTTGGACTGACTCTTGGCAATCCCAATCTTCACCTTTTTCACCATAGCATCAAGAAGATGGGCTTGGAGAATCTGGTCTTCTAAGGTAGGAGAGACTGGAAGGTTGGCGAGGAAACCTTGAGGAACAACTTGCAGATTAAGTTTGCGGAAAGCTTCACAAAGCTCGGGTTGATAAGGCTTGATAATCAGACTGTTGAAGTAAGCCTTCCTGCTCAATGCGTCAGCAATCACCTTAGCCTTGCCCGGAGTATACTCGATACTCGGATTATACTCTTGAATCATTTCGACCCATCGAGTTTGCCTGAGGTTGAGATTAGGCTGAGTGAAGATGTACTTGAGACTCTTGTGATCAGTGAAAATGTCCACTTTTCATCCCAATAGAAGATGTCTCCAAGTCAAAAGAGCATGCACAACTGCCGCCAACTCGAGATCATGAGTGGGGTAGTTCTTCTCATTAGGCTTCAACTGGCGAGATGTATAAGCAACAACTTTCTTCTATTGCATCAATACTGCGCCAAGACCTTGGAGAGAGGCATCACAAAAGACCTCGTACGGCTTGGATTCATCAGGTGGAGTCAGAACTGGAGCAGTGATCAATTTCTCTTTCAAAGTGTTGAAAGCAATATCACACTCCGAAGACCAAACGTACTTGACGTGCTTCTGAAGAAGATTAGAGAAAGGCTTCGCGATCTTAGAAAAGTTTTCCACGAATCTTCGGCAATAGCTTGCGAGACCGAGAAAACTGCGGAGTTGCTTCACATTCTGAGGAGGTTCCCAATTCACAATTGCGGACACCTTCTCAGGATTTACGGTAATGCCCTTGGCAGAGATGATATGACCAAGATAAAGAACCTCATCGAGCCAAAATTCGCACATGGAGAACTTGGCGTAGAACTGATGTTCCCTGAGCTTATCAAGAACCAAACGCAAATGCTTGGCATGATCTTCCTTGTTCTTCGAGAAAACCAGAATGTCGTCGAGATAGACCAAAACGAAGTCATTGGTGTAGGTATTGAAGATGAAGTTCATCATGCGAGAGAACGTCGGAGGAGCGTTGGCGAGGCCAAAAGACATGACAGTGTATTCATATGATCCAAAGCTTGTTCTGAATGCTGTCTTGGGAATATCTTCTTCACGAATGCGAATCTGGTGATAACCCATGCGGAGATCAAGCTTGGAGAATACTTGGGCACCTTTGAGTTGTTCGAACAGCTCATTGATGTTGGGAAGTGGGTATTTGTTCTTGATGGTCTTCTTGTTCACTGGACGGTAATCAACACAAAGTCGGTCCGTTCCATCCTTCTTCTTCACAAAAAGAACACCACAAACCCACGGAGAAGAACTAGGCCGGATGAGACCCATTCTTTCTTGCTCATCGAGTTGCTTCTTCACCTCTTTCAACTCTTCATGTCGGAGCTTGTAAGGATTCTTGCACACAGGTTCCGTGCCAGGCTGAAGTTCAATAACGAATTCAACTGGCCGATGCGGAGGCATTCCTGGGAGCTCTTCTGGAAAGACGTCTTGATATTCGCAAACGACTGGAATTTGCGAGATGGCGTCCAATTCACCCTTCTCATTGAGAGAAAACAGACGAATGGTATCATCACGAGCGGCAAGGACAATTACATCCTCAGACGAATGAGTCAATTGAATCTGACGGGCTGCACAATCAAGCTGAGCCTTGTGCTTAGAAAGCCAATCCATCCCGAGAATAAGATCAATATCCGAGTTACTAAGAACCATTGGAGAAGCTAGAAACTTGAAATCACCCATCATGATAGAAACATCCGGAACTATTGAAGTAGCCCTCATAGACTTAGCTGGAGAAACCACTCCCATAGGTTTACCCAACATTTGTGAAAAGAAGTCATGCTTGGAAACAAATGATCTTGACATGAAACAATGTGATGCACTAGTGTCAAAAAGAACTTTTGCTGGAAAAGAGTTAACTGGAAAGTTACCCATGATCACATATGACGAGTCCTCTGCCTGAGCTGCATTCATCAAATTGACCTTGGCATGCTTGGGGTTATGCTTGACCATAGCTATACTTGCCGATCTGACAGGAGGAGGAGGAGGAAGACGCCTTTGGTTGAAACACTTGTTGGCATAGTGACCCTTCTGTTGGCACTTGTTGCACGTGACCTCTGAAAGCGGACGGTGATACGGAGCACTCGATCTTGGAGCTTGAGACAAAGTCTTGTTCTGAAAGCCAGGGTTGGGTGGGTGGGAAGAACCACTGCCACCTTTGCTCTTCTGCTGATACGGCTGACGGAACGGAGGAGGAGGAAGCCAAAACTTCTGCTGCTTGGCCACTTGAGTAGAGGAAGAAGAAGTAGCATCTCTGACTCGCTTCTTGGAAGCATCACACCTCAACTGAGCAGCCTCTTGCTTTAGTGCCATGTTGTAGAACTCATCGTACCTCAAGGGCTCAAAGAGGACAAGAGCGAGCTGAATTTCTTCTCTGAGACCACCCCTGAACTGATATATCATGCTCTTCTCATCAGGCACGTCCTGCTTGGCAAAGCGGGCGAGCTTCTGGAACAACTTGTTATAGTCATAGACAGACAAAGAGCCTTGCTTCAGATTGCGGAATTCCTCACGCTTGCTTTCAACCATGCTCTGCGGAATATGATGAGCTCGGAAATCTCGACGGAAATCATCCCAAGTGATAACACGTCCACCTCTGGAGTCCCTATACTGCTGGAACCATTCTGCAGCTTGATCTTTGAGTTAGAAGGAAGCGAACTTGACAAAGTCCTCAGGCCTGACGTTACTGCATTCGAAATGCTTACACAGATCCACAAGCCAATCGTCAGCATCGGTTGCCTCAACACAATTGCTGAAAGTCTTTGGCCCGTTAGAAAGGAACTGGTTGAGTGTAGCAAAGTGACTCTGATTGCTGCCTTGATTCCCTTGACCGCCTTGATTGCGTTCTTGAAGAATTTGCATGATCAGCTGTGTGTTTGCATTGGTTGCGGCCATCACAGCTTGCCATGCCTCTGGAGGAGGTGGAGGTGGTGGCGGATCAGGATTCGGAGTCGTGCGCGTTGGAGGAGCCATCCTGAAGAGGTTGACCACCATTAGCACATTGACAGATAAATATTGAAGCTGAATCCAACGGAATGGAAATTGCAACATATAGTCTTCACATCCGAACAAAATGAATGAATGCATTCCTCTTGAAGTGGTCACATATCCATAAATTGAGAAGCCACGTAGAATTAAGGTAGAGAAATAAATCAACAAGGTACGGATCAAGAACGAATAATCGGTAAGAAATCCCAATCTCAAACCAATATCCGTGGAAGAAGAACTAGAGCTACTAGAATTCCCACCTATGAAACTCCCGAACTTTTCCGGTTATGCAATCAGGTGTTGGGGATACAGGGGAAGCATAATATCTCACCCAAACTAGCAATTCCTACATCCAGCTGTATCCATCCTTCAACACATAACCAAGAAACCTTCGGAAACCATCTACCTCAACCTTTGAAAAGCATCCGTTATACAAGTTATGGCGATACTCCCAAACTCCCGCCCTAGTACTGGGTGGCGTCGAGGTTATCTCACCAACGAACTGCATAAAAGAGATTTTCGATGTCGGCGAACATATCTCAAGTATTCCAGAATTGCAACGATAAAATTATGATGACAACACCTCAGAGCTCAACTCCCCGGGACACTTCCACTAAACCCCTGACAGGAGGCACCAAGACAGTATTCTCATCATAAGCCATCGGAACGATTCCAAGATACTCGCGTGATCCTGAAATTTTTTTTAGTGAAATTTGAGAAGAGAAGAGTCAAAACTCTACGTCAGGATGCCTTACCAGAGCGATGAGGAGACTGGGAAGTAAAAAGAATTCCTAAACTCTCCGATATATAATTCCTAAAGACTCAAAACATTTTTCTAGACACAACTCGGGTGCTAAAAACGATCAAGCAATGGGGCTCCTAAGGTCGGGGAAGGCTCTGATTACCAACTTGTCACGCCCTCGATGCGGCTATAGCTCCCACGTGTCGAGGCACGACTTAGAGACATAACCGCATTGAAAGCAATGTCGCAAACTAGGCAATCATCACAAACGTCCCATGCAATATATAGAATAAAAGGGGAGATACATAGTTGGCTTAAACTCGCCACGTCACATCAAAGTACATAAATAACATGCATCATACAAACACTCATGGCCCGACTACGGCGCCAAAATAGAAGAAAACCCAACATGCGACAAGGCCCTGAATCGAACCCCAACTAGGAACCACTACTGATCGTCAGGAAAAGACACGTAGTAACGCTGAGAGTCTTCGTCGAACTCCAACTTGAGCTCGTACTCGTCACCTGGAGCGGAATCACCTGGACCTGCATCTGGAGTTATAGTATCTGTGATCCACAGGGACTCAGCAATCTCTCACCCTCGCGATCAAGACTATTTAAGCTTATAGGAAGGGTAAGGCAAATATATATGTGGAGCTGCAGCAAGCGACTAGCATATATGGTGGCTATCTTATACGCAAAAGAGAGCGAGAAGAGGAGGCAAAGCGCGAGCGAGAATCTAGAAGAACAACCCACGCAAGCATAACTCCAACACCGTGTCCACTTCCCGGACTCCACCGGAAAGGGGCCATCACGGTAACACACACGGTTGATTCATTTTAATTTAATTTTATGTTTAAGTTATCTACAACCGAACATTAACAAATTCCCATCTGCCCATAACCGCGGGCACGGCTTTCAAAAGTTCAATCCCTGCAGGGGAGTCCCAACTTAGCCCATGAAAAGCTCTCACGGTCAACGAAGGAATAGACCTCCTCCCAAGACGTTCCGATCAGACTCGGTATCTCGGTAATTCAAGAAAACTCCGACAATGGTAAAACAAGTCCAGCAACACCACCCGCTGTGCCGACAAATCCCGATAGGAGCTGCACATATCTCGTTCGCAGGGCACACCAGATAAGCTAAGCGTATGGGAGCCAACGTAACCCAAGTTGCCGAGGGACGGCCCCGCACGGTGCTCTAGGTTGGACCAACACTCAGAGGAGCACTGGCCCGGGGGGGTAAAATAAGATGACCCTTGAGTCCGCGAAACCCAAGGGAAAGGCTAGGTGGCAAATGGTAAAACCAAGGTTGGGCACTGCTGGAGGAGTTTTATTCAAGGCGGACAGTCAATGGGTTCCCATTATAACCCAACCGCGTAAGGAACGCAAAAATCCGGGAACTTAACACCGATATGACGGAAACTAGGGCGGCAAGAGTGGAACAAAACACTAGGCGAGAGGCCGAGCCTTCCACCCTTTACCAAGTATATAGATACATTAAGATAACATAGCAATATAATGATATCCCAACAAGTAAATAAATATCCCAACAAGGAACGGCTCCAATCTTCACCTGCAACTAGCAATGCTATAAGAGGGGCTGAGCAAGCGGTAACATAGCCAATCAACGGTTTGCTAGGACAAGGTGCGTTAGAGTTTCAACATGGCAATTGGGAGGCTGACAAGCAAAGGGTAGGCATCATAGCATTGGCATAGTAAAAGAGCGAGCAAACTAGCATAGCAAAGATAGTAGTGATTTCGAGGGTATGATCATCTTGCCTGCACAGTTGTCAAAGTTGACTGGATCCTCAAGAGCAAACTCAACGGGCTCCTCGTTAGCGAACTCGTCTCCTGGCTCTACCCAAACAATACAAACAAGCAACAAGGACACAATCAACCACGTGCAAGGATCAAGCGATATTATGCAATGATGATATGCTATGCGGGATGCGATGCGGGATGCAAAATGCAAGATATGACAGGAAATGCATGAACCTGGCCTCAACTTGGAATTACAAGGGTGCCACTGGTAAGATGAGATGAAATCTCTTGAAAACGATGTAAAGAACGCCGGAATCGGAGTTACGGTTTGGAAATGGCAAGCGATTCAAAATTGACACCGGGCTGCGATTTACAGCAAGTAGGCATCTAAATGCAACGAAACGAACATGCTACAGCCACCAAACATGACAATAAAATACATGGAAGGGATGCACACAAGATGCTTAAAAAAATTCTAGCACTGAGCTACGGCCAATTCATCCATTATGAGGTTCAAACAAGCATGGCAAAAACGCAAATGCAAAACAGGTTTCAGACAGTGAAATCAACACTTGTCTGAAATTTCGGATCACGAAGCCCTCTTCGGAGCAGAAAAACAACATGATACATGACCTGATTAAGGCAAGTAAGAACATGGCATGGAGCTACTCAACAAGCTTAACAAAAGACCCAAAGTGACCTGTGGCCAAAAGGGTTCACAAAATATACTAACGGGCACACGAACATAGCTAAAACACAATCAGTTTTCAGACTTAGTGAAAACTGAGACATGCTGAAATATAACTCACGAAGGCACGTAAACGAGCTCGATGCACTCACCACAGTGCAAGTCATGGCAAGGCAAGCATACATGCATTAAGAAGGCACACAATTCTAGCTAGAAATGGCAAGAACAATGGCATAGCATGCACGGATCAACCACAACAACATCGGCAAAAACGCAAACGAGTTGACGATCTGCCCAGATTCACAACAAAGCAAAAGTAGAGCTCGATTGACTCAAGCTAGGGTGCTCCATAATTGCAAACAAAGACATGGATGGATAGAGCATAACAAGATTAACAAAACTTCTTTACTGATCATCCTCAAAATAGGCACGGATCAGTAGGAAACAAGCTGAACATATGGCATCATGAACTAAATAATCCCAGACTTAGTGAAAAACTACTAAGTCCCTGAAAACTGATTTACCGGGTGCCTCACTTTGCAAGCTTGCACAAGTCACCACACACATCCTAAAAATGCATGGGTTGCACCTCTGTAAAGAAGACAAAATCCTTAACAAAACATATGCAGGACTCACAGGCATATCATGCACACAAAAATCATGGCAAAAATGACAAAAGTCTAAGATGAACTAGCAGATCTGACAATTAACTCACGAAGCCCTCTATTAACAGCATTTCGGGCATCAAGATGAGCTCAAATGAAAATGATGCAATGTAATGAAATGATGTACTCGTCGAGGCGAACATTTTGATATGCTATATGCCCAAATCGGAGCTACAGATGCAAAGTTACGGCAGGTCAAAGTATGCACAAAAAAATTAGGGTTCGGGGGAGAGAAGTCAACCGGATCTAGATCTGGAATCACTGTTCAGGCACTGTTCATCCGACACTGTTCATCGGGCTCGCGCGACGAGGATGGCCGGGAGGAGTTCGTCGGAGCTCAGATCCGAGGCGGGTCGCCGGTGGCGCGGGCCGGCTCGGGCGACGTGGTGGCGGCGGTGGCCCGAGGCGGCGACGGGAGGCGTGGCCGCGGCGGCGTGGCGGCGCCGGCCGGCGAGGCGAAGTCGACGGGGCGGCGTAGTCGGCGCGGTGGCGGCGGCCGTCGAACGGGGCGACGGCGGCTGGCGCTCGGCGTTGGGGACGAAGGCGCGGGGGCACGCAGCGGAGAGACGGGCTCGCGAGGTCCCCTCCTGGGCCTCCCGGGCCGGCGGCGGCGGCGGAGTGGGCGAGGGGGCGCGGCGGACGTGTCCGGCTAAGCTCCGGACTTGTCCGGCGGCTGGAGATCTGTTTTTTTAGGGTTTCGAGAGGGAGAGAGATCCGAAAACGGGGGGGCTATTTATAGGCATAAGTGGAGCTAGGAGAGTCCAAATGAGGTGCGGTTTTCGGCCACGCGATCGTGATCGAACGATCTAGACGATGGAGCAGAGTTTGGTGGGTTTTGGGCCAAATTGGAGGGGTGTTGGGCTGCAACACACATGAGGCCTTTTTGGTCCCTCGTTTAACCGTTGGAGTATCAAACGAAGTCCAAATGATACGAAACTGGACAGGCGGTCTACCGGTAGTAAACCAAGGCCGCTTTGCAAGTCCCGGTCCAATCCGGAAATGTTTAATCCCCACACACGAAAGAAAGCTAGAAATGACCACCGGAGGAGAACGAAGCGCCAGAATGCAAAATGGACAACGGGGAAAATGCTCGAATGCATGAGATGAACACGTATGCAAATGCAATGCACATGATGACGTGATATGAGATGCATGAAAACGAAAATAACACACGGAGACAAAGACCCGAACCCAAGAAATAAATATAACTTAACGCCGGAAACGACAAGAGTTGGAGTACAAATAGGGAAAGTTACATCTGGGGTGTTACAACCATGATGGCGGTCAAGGAGATCTGGAGCGGTGGACAAGCCAGTCGCTGAAGCGGCTCCGGTGAAGTGGTGAGTTGGCAGTTGGGGGTTCCAAGGTGCGGAAGGTAGATCCGACGGGGTTTGAGGTCCACCGCTGCGGCGGAGGACTAGCTTCGGCGGCTTGCCATGGTTGGGGGTCGGGGAGGGGAAGGGGAGGGGCTGTGGGGAAGAATGCTGGGGGCAAAGAGGGGAAAACAATGGAGTTACCAAAGCAGCCCTTTTCCGTTCATGTGGCAGGGGTAAAACAGGAATATCGCAGGGCTAAACTTCGGGCGCGTGATATTTCGATGTGAGCGGGAAGTTTGAAAGCTTTTGGCGCCTACAATTATAAGTATTCTGCACTCGTATGGCCGACTATGATATCATGGCCGACAATTTGTTTGTTTTGCACGCAAAAAAATGTGCAAGCTTTGAAAATCAATGTCTCCAACTCGAAACTTAGATTGTCCATTCAATTCAAATATGGATCATTGAGCTACTACAAGCAAATACCATCATACGGTCCAATTCAAATGAAATTCCAAATGTGTTTATCCTAAATATGATGACAAAAGCAAAAATGTGTATGTGTATGAATAAAGTGGATGATTATAAAGTTTGAACATGCACGTATGTGTATATCTCTAGGTTTGATATATGAATTTGAAATCATGAAATCCCGGCTTAAAAAATGTACCTCTGTTTAAATGAATTACAAAAGCTAATAATGGAGTCGAATTCCAAAATTCCAATCTTAGGTTTGTAATTCTGGTACATCAAGGTATATCACGCATGTTCAAAAGTATCGTTATCTCATAGTACAAACTGTGAAACAAATTGATCAACCATGAGTGCACAATATCTCAATTACGGTAAAGTCCCTCAAATATAGGCACCTCACTCTTTATCTGAAGTCACCCCCCCCTTACCACCACCACACACACACATAGAGAAGTCGTTCTCTCCCCCAAACACCAACACACGAGCACATTAACACCCCTCTCTCTTGTAAAGTCCGGACCCCAACATAGGTCTCTATCACTTTGTCTCTCGGGCATGCACACATCTCTTCCCTCACTATCTAGGTCTCCCGCTATCTCTCTTACCCAAGCAAATGCACTATGTAGAGTGTATATTTCCCATACACACAAAACCTCGCCCCAAACGTCTATCTCCCTAGTTATGTGGTTCTCGCGCACTCACCTCATACACCACCCCCACTGCAAACAAGCACACTTTGTCTCCTTGTGCACCACTCTCCTCTTTCTATCACTCCCACATGCGGACCCGCCCCAGCTCCTTCCCTGTATACATATATGTCGTGACTCTTTGCATAGCTCCCTAATGTATAATCATTCTCGATTTCGCACATTGTTCTCTACACCATCTATTCTAGATCTCTCGTGAAGTCCCTATCACACACACGATGACTCGCTTCCCTTGCATCTCCGTTCATAGGCCAATTTCGGACAACATAAACATTATCTCCCCATCTATACGCCATTTATGGACACAAACAACCCCTCTCGCCCCCTCTCTTCCTCTCTCTCTCTCTCTTCATCGCTAGCTCTCTCTTTCTCTCTCTCACACCCCTCTCCCATACACACACTCAATGTCTCTTCCAAATAGTCTGATCCCCCCGCCCGCACCCGTGCTATCTCGCTACTACACATGTCACACCATTCCCCCTTCCCTTATACTAGGTTTACATCATCAGTGGTCTCTCTACTCCACATACACTCTCTCCCTCTCACACACAAACGCATGCACAAACACACACAGACACGCACAAACACCCATTTATCTGGATCCTCATCTCTCCTCATGTCCGCATGTGTATCTCACACACTCACTCTCTAATTATGTATATGTGTCTCCACGTTACACAACACAAAGCCCCATGTACATGTCTCTCTCTATCCTCCACACATATATACACAAAGAATCTATTATCATTGCCTCAGTCTCTAACATATCACACACGCACACTATCTCTCTCTCTCTCTCTCTCGCAAACACGCTCAACAAGGGTTTCCCCGTGAATAACTTACCGTCTATTCATCAACAGTCGTGGCAGTACGACGAACATGAGATGTGAAAAAGAATAAATCGACACGTGCTTAGACCACCTAGTATGACTACTAGGACTAGAGCAAGCCAAAAAGCGCACCGCCGTCACCCCCTCCTTGTCGGCAATGGTAAAATCTTTGTTTTACACAGTCGAGAAGTCATTGTGCTAAGGCCCCACATGCCGAGGCGTTGAATAGAATGTAGATGCTAGTTTACGGAAGCAAGTATCGATAATACATTTGTATCTCCATACTTATATTTCTTCTCTTATAAAAAAACCGAGTTGGTGATGATGGTACGTGTGCCATCTTGCAATATAGACCGTCTAATCTATATCTGACGGATGGAAATTAAACTGAAAGATACCCGCACCCCTCTCCATATTTTCAGATAAGGCCTTCCCTCGTTCATCCTTATCTCCAACAAACCTCATTGTTGAGCAATTAAGAAAGGAAGTCTCTGGAACAAACTGGCCTGGTGGCCGCTGCCGGCGTCGTCAATCCCCATGCCTCCGCTCAGTCCGACCACCAACCACCACCACACCCCACTCCTCTTCACCTTATCTCATATTTCTTGAGATATCATTAGTTTTTACACATGGGATTACTCCCGCAAGGGTCAATCACAACAAGTGTTTTATAAAAATTGCATCTTGATGTTCCGTGCAATGCACGGATCTTGCGAGTACTCCTACACAAGACTAAGTTGGTGATGCTGGTGTGTCTGCCATCTGTCGTTTCTGACCATTAGATCTACGTCTAACGATTGTGAGGTAAGTTGTTGCCTTTTCTCACCAACATTCGACTTGTCTACCAATTTGCAGAAAAACCCATAATTAGTATCTTAAAACCAACCACATCCCTCCCTGACCTCACCAAAACAGCCCAAGGAATATATTCTAATTGAAACATAATATATCTCTAGTGACATGTGTATATCAAAATTAGAGTGTTTTGTACCAAGTTTGTGAATAAGTATTATTCTAATTATGATTCGTTGCAACAGACATGAACATTGCTAGTATTTCCAACCATGCATTTTTTCCTAGTATTCCATAGTTTCGAGTTTTTCATCAAGATATTAGTCACTCATGGTTGATATTTACTTTCAATCATGTACACATATGCACTATGTAACTAGCCTTGCTTATTCGCTTCCAAAGCTTAACTTTCACTCCTACTTACAATATGTAGAGTATTTAACAAAAAACTACCGCTTTCAACCAGCCCTAGGAAGAATCTATTGTACAAAAAATAGCAAAAACATACCCAAAATTTCTTAATCCACGCCAAAAACTACCTAGTACTCCTACCGATTAGGTTCGTTTAAACCCATTTATGACAGGGTTGGCCCACACGTCCGTGCTGACGAGGCAGCTTAAACTAACACATTTTGTTTGACCGTTGACACAAGGGACCCACATCTGACCTTCTATCCTGTTATTCCCCCTCAAATCATTATTTTTCCT
Organism: Triticum urartu; assembly: GCF_003073215.2. Classification (NCBI taxonomy): domain Eukaryota; kingdom Viridiplantae; phylum Streptophyta; class Magnoliopsida; order Poales; family Poaceae; genus Triticum; species Triticum urartu. The sequence continues at coordinate 66,614,898 of NC_053023.1, read as the reverse complement.
GAACATTACTTCAAACAGTACTGATGCGTATTCATCGGTGGCGCCGGTGATGAGCGAGTTGGCCGCCGCTCCGCCGGACGGGCCGGACGCCGCGCTGGCCTCCGCACGGGTTGGCAGGCTGGCCCAAGCTTGACTCACGAGCGAGCAAGCCGCGGCGCTGGCCTTTGCTCGAGCCAGATGGCTGGCCTTAGCGCGGCGCGCGCGAGCAAGCCGTCGCGCTGCCGTGCCAATCTAGCTACCAAACCTTGCAGACAAGCAGCTGGACGGAGCTATCTTGGCTAGCTAGCGGCCGCGAGCGCCAGACGGAGCTGGCATCCGAGCTGCCGCAACATGGGCTCCGCACCACCGGCGGTTTTGACCTCGCCTTCTCCCGGCGGCGGTAGCTGCGTCCCATGGCCGAGGGTGACTAGGTGGACGGGCCGGAGGTAGGAGGTCACTCGAGGATTTTTGTTGGTAAGAGCATGTACAATGGTTGATAAGGTAGTCTTATCTTAAGTCTGCCACGTATGCAAGTGGTAGTAGTTTCTTGGCATTTTAGTGGTTTCTTGCATTATTAGAGCAAGTACAATAGCCCATCTATAACGTGTAAGTGGAGTACGGTAATTGTGAACGGTAGCGCTGTGAATATATGTAGACTAGTCGTGCACAAATTTATCACATGAATTGGAGATGAACTTGTGTGGCATACTGGCATTTGTCCTTTAGAATTTATTACTAGTAAATGTGTTATGTGTACGTGCAACTTGTGTGGTTGTTGCACGGGCTCCAACACGCTCTTTGAGAAAAAAAGGTGGCACAACTTTGGATAAACGTGACGTGGCAGCATCATGCAGTAGCATCATTCGCTATAGTTGTACTAGTACACTCCTACTAGGACGACAACTCCTATAAAACCTTGCGCTTGGCTCTTTGCCTCTTCGGGAGGTTCAACAGTTTGTACTCGTGTGAACCTTGCACTTGGCTCTTCGCCTCTTCGGAAGGTCCAACAATGATGATACTACAGTACAATATGCTTCTGGCAATCTGACACCGATTGAAATGATGCACGTCCACCACGAGGGCGAGGGCGAGGGAGAGGGAGAGGGAGAGGGCGCTGTAGTCAAAACCCTCTCCTCGTCCTGCGAACCACCGCGCGCGTGGGCGAGGGAGAGGCGTAGTAAGCAAGCTTCTCCTCGTTCAGCGAGTTGATGGGACACATCAAAGAAGTACTAGTACTAGTAGTAGTAGTCCATACTACATCCTTTCCGATTAATATGGCTTAATTTGAAATGAGAAAAATACACTGGCGGTCAACGTATGTAACAATATGCTCTTTACGGTCACTATATATAGTTTTGCGGCGATTATACGATCACTAGCTCATCGTAGAGCACCGTATTGCACCCTACTGACCGGCCACATAGTTGACATGGCACTTTGTTGACTGGTTAAATTGTCACCTAGTTTCTGGGTCCCACCTGTCAGTTGGCAGAGCAAAGAAATCAGTTAAACAAAACTTTACGCAGGTGCGACACGAGTCCAACCCTTGCGCGCGAACCGCCCTGGCTGTGTATGTGAGTGCATGCACGTGTCCTCCCTCGGTCTTCCAACAAAGAGTGTACATCGGCTATAAAACAAAGAGTGTACGACATGATGTACATCTACACTTCCAATGCATTTAGCCTTTAATCTAAATCGATATTGATTGACTAATGCACCAACTTGTGCTGTAGGTATAGGCTACATGTCTATCCTTAATTACAGCATGCAACGGCCTTCATTTAATCTTCTTATCTCAATGGTCTCATGCACACATAAGTCTGCTACTTTTGGGCATTAATTATGCCCTAGTCAATGTGTAAATCTCTAAATGTACAGTCTTTCACGGACGTAGGGAGTAGGTTGAGCACTTGAGCATGAGCGTGTGTGTTGCGTCGTGTGATGTGTGCACTAGTAGAAAAGGGGGCTTTGGTCCAGGCCGGGTAAGCCCATTAGTCCCGGTTCAGTCCAGAACCGGGACCAATGGGTGCATTTATCCCGGTTCGTGCGGCTAAGGCATTAGTCCCGGTTCGTGCCACAAACCGGGACTAAAGGGTGTGATGCCCATTAGTCCTGGTTGGTGCCACCAACCGGTACTAAAGGTTAGACCTTTAGTCCCGGTTGGTGCCACCAACCGGGACTAATGGGCTTTCAGGCTTTAGTACCGGTTCATGGCACGAACCGGTACTAAAGGTCCCATTTTCAAACTCTCCCCCCCCCCGTGGACGGCCTTTCAGTTTTAGAAAAAACAAAAGAAAATGATGGAAATGTCAAAAAAATAAAATAAAATAAGTTTCCCATGTGATATGTAGTCTAGTTGTTGGGAAAATTTACAAATACGAATTTTGACTTTATTTACAAAATCTCTCTGGAATTTGTAAAATGGGAATAACTTTTGCATACGAACTCGGATTAAAAAGTTTTTTATATGAAAAATCATCTACTTGAAAAGTTACATCCGATGGAGACCGCCTACGGCCTGTTTGCAAATTTGTAGAATCCTCAAATTCCAAAAGGAAAAAAAGTTATGCTCAAATTTCAGTTTTTTTAAATTTTCATTAAATCTGGTCAAACTATGGTCAAACTACTTATTCAGGAAGTATTAGTGTTACTAAATAATTATTGTTTTTTAGAACAATAGTTTCAAACTCAAACAGTAAAATGTGTGACTTCATGCTCAAGCTAAACTCCTGAGGGTTAATAGGATTGACATCTTACTATTGTCACGAAAACAACGAGTGCGGACTTGCAAACGAGGGGGAATAGAACCCGGAAGTTAAGCGTGCTCAGGCTGGGGGAGTGGGAGGATGGGTGACCGTCCGGGAAGTTAGATGATTTGGAATGATGAGGGGTGATTAGAGATTAAATTGAGCAGTGATGAGGGGTGATTAGAGATTAGAGGTTAAAATAATTCAGAAATTTAAAAATAAAAAAAATTCAAAAAAAATTAAAAAAAAATCAGAAAATTTCCTTTAGTACCTACCGGTTGGTGTTACCAACCGGGACTAAAGGTGGACCGGCCACGTGGAGGGCCTTTAGTCCCGGTTCTAGATTGAACCGGGACTAAAGGGTCAGGGCATTAGTACCGACCCTTTAGTCCCGGTTCAAGAACCAGGACTAAAGGCCCTTACGAACCGGGACTATAGGCCCCTTTTCTACTAGTGGTGCCGCATGGGTGCGTGAGTGTTGTGTGCGTCCATGTGTACGTGTGAGTGTTGCATGTTGCATGCATGCATGCATGGGGCTTACTCCCTCCCATTGACATGTTCATATTTCAAGCTTCCTCTGTTCCCTCCATATGGTGATACTCCCTCTGTTACCAAATAGTACGGAGTAAAAGCCTCCCTCTGTTCCCAAATACAGAGTATTTGTCTTTCTACAGATTTCAACAAGTGACTAGGTACGGAGCAAAATGAGTGAAGTGAGCGTAGAGGCATAGGGATACTGTAGAAAGGAAGTCCTCGCGATCCATTATTCCCCATCTTGGTCAGAGAGAACTATTCAACTAGTCTTGGTAGTGAAGTGACAATACACGCTGCAGCAGATGGGACACGCAATTAATAAGCTGAACCAGCATGTTGGTGTTACTAAATCAGCCTTACCCAGTACTGCCATCATGTTTGCCAGCAGAGCACGCTTCCGCAAATATGCCTACGCACCTTTTTCCTCCATTAACTGACATATGGGCCTTGTTGTGGTAGACCCACATGTCATCGGTGTAACTATTTACACTCCGAAGGACGGTATATCCTGGTAGTAGTACTAGTAGAATTGAGATTGAATGCACTTTCTTCCCCGTCTTCCACTCTTCTTCCTCCTCTCTTCTTCTTCCTACTCTCTTCTTCTTCCTCCTCTCTTCCCCATCGTCGGCCGCACACCATTTACCCCCGCTCATTGCTCGCCCGCCCGCGCCATCTTCCTTGGTAGCTCGTGCGTACCATATCCCCCCGCTCACTGCTCGGCCACACGAGGAGAAGCTTCGTCGCTCGCCCACCCGAATCCACTTCCCCGCTGGCTCGCAGGCACCGAAAACCCCAATGGCAGAACCGACTGACACGCAGAGCCACGATTAGAATTCCCTCCCCGATGTTCTCTTGGAGCAGATCTATAGTCGTATGGACCTACTCAGCACCGTCCGTCTGGCCGCATGCTCGGTGTCTTTGTACCGTCTACTCGTCTGCAACCGGCCGGCTCTTTTCAAGACACCCTGCTTGCTGATGCCCGATCCTCGCAGGTGGCCCAGACACCGACTTGACCATCCTACGGAGGTTGCCGTGGTGCCCCTCGACATGCTACCACTACCCGTCCACCTGTCCTTCATGCGCGGCCACTACTGGGTGGGCATGAACGCCAACTGGATCGCCCTCATCCACCACACCGGTAGTCCGTGGCGTCTCGTGGATATCTACACCTAGCGAGAGATCACCCTTCCATCGTTGGATACCGCCGCCATCGAGCCTCGCGGCCCGCCGGACACTCCTGCCTACTACGCACGAGACGCGTCAAGCTTTTGGCTCGACCTCTGTTTGCAGAAAGTTGTAATCTGCGAAGTGCCCACACCATCAGAAGACTACATGGATTACAAGCTAATTGCCTTGTTCAACATGGGATAAGTCTATCTGGAATCCGGTCACCATACATGGTTATGGCTCATCATCAATCCTGTTGAGGCAACATTTCTGTCTGATGCTATAGTGCACGATGGCATCATTTACGCGGTTGACGCACAGATTGGCTGCCTATAATGGTGGAATCTATCGTCCTGTAATTGTTCTATCTCATCTCATATTTACCTTATGAATACGACTGCCTGTTCATTTGTTACAAATGTAGAATGCATGGCATGTCTATAACCACATCATTGCTATATGTTCCTCTCATTTCCTAGATTTTTATGACAACACATGTTATTGTTAGAGTTGATATGAGAACAATTGGCATCTAACGATTGTTAGAATACATATTATGAGCATAACATCATGATTGATATATGTTACTCTCGTTTACAAGATTTTTATAACAACGCATGTTATTTCTTAGACTTGATATGAGAACAGTAGTAGTAAGTGCTATGGTAGAATATGAGTAGGAACTGTCATAGCTGTTTTCCTCTCATTATTACATGATCTTTGAACCATGACATATTGCTAGAATATGAAAGCCATTGGCTTATTTTTTTAACTTGGGGTATGATTATGACCACAGCATTGCAATTCTCTGTCTATGATATGTGTCACCGTTATAGTAATCTTAATTCCACACATACTCTGAACATGATTGTTTATTTTTGTCCTTTTGGTCTTCAATTTGAATTGTTGCAGCAGACGCAAATGCGCCGGCCTTCATGATTCCAGGACCTGGAATCATACCAGCCGATGGGTGGTGGTTTATCGCTCGTTCAGCTGAAGGCGGTCATTTGTGTTGGGGAACATAGCTGAAATTCAAAATTTTCCTACGTATCACCAAGATCTATCTATGGAGAGACTAGCAACGAGGGGAAGGAGAGTGCATCTACATACCCTTGTAGATCGCTAAGCGGAAGCGTTCAAGTGAACGGGGTTGATGGAGTCGTACTCATCGTGATTCAAATCACCGATGATCAAGTGCCGAACGCACGGCACCTCCGCGTTCAACACACGTACAGCCCGGTGACGTCTCCCACGCCTTGATCCAGCAAGGATAGAGGGAGAGGTTGAGGAAGACTCCATCCAGCAACAGCACAACGGCGTGGTGGTGGTGGAGGAGCGTGGCAATCCTGCAGGGCTTCGCCAAGCACCACGGGAGAGGAGAAGGACTTGGGAGAGAGGGAGGGGCTGCACCAAAGGCATAAGGGGGTGTTTGAGAGGCCCTCCTACCCCACTATATATAGGGATCCCAAGGGGGGGTGCGCCAGCCCCTAGGAGATCCAGTCTCCAAGGGGACGGCGGCCAGGGGAGGAGTCCTCCCCCCCCCCCCAAGGCACCTAGGAGGTGCCTTCCCCTGCTGGGACTCTTCCTTTAGGGTTTCCCCAGGCGCATGGGCCTCTTGGGGCTGGTGCCCTTGGCCCATGTAGGCTAAGGCGCACCCCCTACAGGCAATTTGGCCCCCGGGGTAGGTGGCCCCACCCGGTGGGCCCCCCGGGACCCTTCCGGTGGTCCCGGTACAATACCGATGACCCCGAAACTTGTCCTGATGGCCGAAACAGGACTTCCTATATATAAATCTTTACCTCCGGACCATTCCGGAACTCCTCGTGACGTCCGGGATCTCATCCGGGACTCCGAACAACATTCGGTAACCACATACAAGCTTCCTTTATAACCCTAGCGTCATCGAACCTTAAGTGTGTAGACCCTACGGGTTCGGGAGACATGCAGACATGACCGAGACATTCTCCGGTCAATAACCAACAGCGGGATCTGGATACCCATGTTGGCTCCCACATGTTCCACGATGATCTCATCGGATGAACCACAATGTCAAGGACTTCATCAATCCCGTATGCAATTCCCTTTGTCTAGCGGTATTTGTACTTGCCCGAGATTCGATCGTCGGTATCCCTATACCTTGTTCAATCTCGTTACCGGCAAGTCTCTTTACTCGTTCCGTAACACATCATCCCGTGATCAACTCCTTGGTCACATTGCGCATATGATGATGTCCTACCGAGTGGGCCCAGAGATACCTCTCCGCTTACACGGAGTGACAAATCCCAGTCTCGATTCGCGCCAACCCAACAGACACTTTCGGAGATACCTGTAGTGCACCTTTATAGTCACCCAGTTACGTTGTGACGTTTGATACACCCAAATCACTCCTACGGTATCCGGGAGTTGCACAATCTCATGGTCTAAGGAAATGATACTTGACATTAGAAAAGCTTTAGCATACGAACTACACGATCTTTCTGCTAGGCTTAGGATTGGGTCTTGTCCACCACATCATTCTCCTAATGATGTGATCCCGTTATCAACGACATCCAATGTCCATGGTTAGGAAACCGTAACCATCTATTGATCAACGAGCTAGTCAACTAGAGGCTTACTAGGGACACGGTGTTGTCTATGTATCCACACATGTATCTGAGTTTCCTATCAATACAATTATAGCATGGATAATAAACGATTATCATGAACAAGGGAATATAATAATAATCAATTTATTATTGCCTCTAGGGCATATTTCCAACAGTCTCCCACTTGCACTAGAGTTAATAATCTAGTTCACATCGCCATGTGATTAACACTCACAGGTCACATCGCCATGTGACTAACACCCAAAGAGTTCTGGGTTTGATCATGTTGCTTGTGAGAGAGGTTTTAGTCAACGGGTCTGAACCTTTCAGATCCGTGTGTGCTTTACAAATCTCTATGTCATCTCCTAGATGTATCTACCACGTTCTATTTGGAGCTATTCCAAATAACTGTTCTACTTGGAGTTATTCTAAATTGTTGCTCCATTATACGTATCCGGTATCTCTACTCAGAGCTATCCGGATAGGTGTTAAGATTGCATCGACGTAACCCTTTACGACGAACTCTTTTACCACCTCCATAATCGAGAAAATTCCATAGTCCACTAGTTGCTAAGGATATCTTTGACCGCTGTCCTGTGATCCATTCATGGATCACTCTTGTACCCCTTGACTGACTCATGGCAAGGCACACTTCAGGTGCGGTACACAGCATAGCATACTGTTGAGCCTACGTCTCAAGCATAGGGGACGACCTTCGTCTTTTCTCTCTATTCTGCCGTGGTCGAGCTTTAAGTCTTAACTTCATACCTTATAACTCAGGCAAGAACTCCTTCTTTGACTGATCCATCTTGAACAACTTCAAGATCATGTCAAGGTATGTGCTCATTTGAAAGTACCATTAAGCGTTTTGATCTATCCTTATAGATCTTGATGCTCAATGCTCAAGTAGCTTAATCCAGGTTTTCCATTGAAAAACACTTTCCAAATAACCCTATATGCTTTCCAGAAATTCTACATCATTTCTGATCAACAATATGTTAAAACATATACTCATCAGAAATTCTATAGCGCTCCCACTCACTTCTTTGGAAATACCAGTTTCTCATAAACTTTGTATACACCCAAAATTTCTGATCATCTCATCAAAGCATACATTCCAACTCCGAGATCCTCACTCCAGTCCTCAGAAGGATTGCTGGAGCTTTGCATCCTTATTAGCATCTTTTCAGGATTGACAAAACCTTTCGGTTGTATCACATACAACCTTTCCTCAAAAAAATCGTCGAGGAAACAATGTTTTGACATCCTATCTGGAAGATTTCATAAATAATGCAGTAATCGCTAATATAATTCCAACAGACTCTTAGCATCGCTACGAGTGAGAAAGTCTCACCGTACTCAACTCCTTGAACTTGTCGGAAAACATCTTAACGACAAGTCGAGCTTTCTTAACGGTGATACTTACCATCATTGTCCGTCTTCCTTTTAAAATCCATATGTACCTAACAGCCTTACGACCATCAAGTAGTTCTTCCAAAGTCTACACTTTGTTTTCATACATGGATCCTCTCTCGGATTATATGGCCTCAAGCCATTTATCGGAATCCAGGCCCACCATCGCCTCTCCATAGCTCGTAGGTTCATTGTTGTCTAGCAACATGACTTCCAAGACAGGATTACGTACCACTCTGAAGTAGTACGCATCCTTGTCATCCCACGAGGTTTGGGAGTGACTTGATCCGAAGTCTCATGATCAATATCATAAGCTTCCACTTCAATTTGGTGTAGGTCCCACAGGAACAACTCTTTGTGCCCTGCTATACACTAGTTGAAGAGACGGTTCAATAACCTCATCAAGTCTCCACCATCCTCCCACTCAATTCTTTCGAGAGAAACTTTTCCTCGAGAAAGGACCTGATTCTAGAAACAATCCCTTATTGCTTTCGGATCTGAGACAGGAGGTATACCCAACTGTTTTGGGTGTCCTATGAAGATGCATTTATCCGCTTCGGGTTCGAGCTTATCGGCCTGAAACTTTTTCACATAAGCGTCGCAGCCCCAAACTTTTAAGAAATGACAGCTTAGGTTTCTCTAAACCATAGTTCATACGGTGTCATCTCATCGGAATTATGTGGTGCCCTATTTAAAGTGAATGTGGTTGTCTCTAATGCCTAACCCATAAACTATCGTGGTCATTCGATAAGAGACATCATGGTATGCATCATATCCAATAGGGTGCAGTTATGATGTTCGGACACACCATCACACTATGGTGTTCCAGGCTGTATTAGTTGTGAAACAATTTCCACAATGTCTTAATTCTGTGCCAAACTCGTAATTCAGATATTCATCTCTATGATCATATCATAGATATTTTTATCCTCTTGTCACGACGATCTTTCAACTTCACCCTGAAATTACTTGAACCTTTCAATAATTCAGACTTGTGATTTATCAAGTAAATATACTCAACATCTACTCAAATCATCTGTGAAGAACATAACGATATCCACTACATGCCTCAGCACTCATTGGACTGCACACATCAAAATGTATTACTTCCAACAAGTTGCTTTCTAGTTCCATTTTACTGAAACCGAGGCTTTCAGTCATCTTACCCATGTGGTATGATTTGCATGTCTCAAGTGATTCAAAATCAAGTGAGTCCGAACGGTCCATTTGCATGGAGTTTCTTCATGCACATACACCAACAAACATGGTTCGCATGTCTCAAACTTTTCAAAAATGAGTGAGTCCAAAGATCCATCTACATGGAGCTTCTTCATGCGTTTTATACCGATATGACTTAAGTGGTAGTGCCACAAGTAGGTGGTACTATCATTACTATCTTTTGGCATGAACATGTGTATCACTACGATCGAGATTCAATAAACCATTCATTTTAGGTGCAAGACCATTGAAGGTATTATTCAAATAAACAATGTAACCATTATTCTCCTTACATGAATAACCGTATTGCGATAGACATATTCCAATCATGTCTATGCTCAACGCAAACACCAATCTCGATGGTAGAGGGAGCGTACGATATTTGATCATATCAACATTGGAAACACTTCCAACACATATCGTTAGCTCACCTTTAGCTAGTCTCCGTTTATTCCGTAGCTTTTATTTCGAGTTACTAACACTTAGCAACCGAACCGGTATCTAATACCCTGGTGCTACTAGGAGTACTAGTAAAGTACACATTAACATAATGTATATCCAATATACTTCTATCGACAGCCTTCTCATCTACCAAGTATCTAGGGTAATACTGCTCTAGTGGCTGTTCCCCTTATTACAGAAGCACTTAGTCTCAGGTTTGGGTTCAACCTTGGGTTTCTTCACTAGAGCAGCAGCTGAATTGCCGTTTTATGAAGTATCCCTTCGTGCCCTTGCCCTTCTTGAAACTAGTGGTTTCACCAACCATCAACAATTGATGCTCCTTCTTGATTTCTACCTTTGTGGTGTCAAACATCGCGAATATCTCAAGGATCATCATATATGTTCCTGATATATTATAGTTCATCACGAAGCTCTAGCAGCTTGGTGATAATGACTTCGGAGAAACATCACTATCTTATCTGGGAGATCAACTCCCACTCGATTCAAATGATTGTTGTACTCAGACAATCTGAGCACAAGCTCCACAATTGAGCTTTTCTCCCTTAGTTTGCAGGCTAAGAAAATCGTCGGAGGTCTTATACCTCTTGACGTGGGCACGAGCCTGAAATCCTAATTTCAGCCCTCGAAACATCTCAAATGTTTCGCGACGTTTCAAAACACGTCTATGGTGCCTCAACTCTAAACCGTTTAACTGAACTATCATGTAGTTATCAAAATGTGTATGTCAGATGTTCGCAACATCCACAAACGACGTTCGAGGTTCAGCACACTGAGCGGGGCATTAAGGACATAAGCCTTCTAAGAAGCAATGAGGACAATCCTCAGTCTACGGACCTAGTCCGCATAATTGCTACTATCAACTTTCAACTAATTTTTCTCTAGGAACATATCTAAATAGTAGAACTAAAGCGTGAGATACGACATAATTTGCAAAATCCTTTTGATATGTTCAGGATAATTAAGTTCATCTTATGAACTCCCACTTAGATAGACATCCCTCTAGTCATCTAAGTGATTACATGATCTGAGTCAACTAGGCCGTGTCCGATCTGTGCGTGAGACGGACTAGTCAACGTCGGTGAACATCTTCATGTTGATCGTATCTTCCATACGACTCATGCTCGACCTTTCGGTCTTCTGTGTTTCGAGGCCATGTCTGTACATGCTAGGCTCGTCAAGTTAACCCTAAGTGTTTTTGCATGTGTAAAACTATCTTACACCCGTTGTATGTGAACGTAAGGATCTATCACACCCGATTAACACGTGGTGCTTCGAAACGACGAACTGTAGCAACGGTGCACAGTTAGGGGAGAACACTTCTTGAAATTGTTGTAAGGGATCATCTTATTTACTACCGTCGTTCTAAGCAAATAATATGTATAAACATGATAAACATCATATGCAATCAAATAATAGTGACATGATATGGCCAATATCATATAGCTCCTTTGATCTCCATCTTGGGGCTCCATGATCATCTTGTCACCGGTATGACACCATGATCTCCATCATCATGATCTCCATCATCGTGTCTTCTTGAAGTTGTCTCGTCATCGACATGCAAGTCGTGATTCCCTTGACAAGAACATGATCAATCTCATACATCACATATATCATTCATCACATCCTTTTGGCCATATCACATCACATAGCAAACCCTGCAAAAACAAGTTAGACGTCCTCTAATTGTTGTTTGCATGTTTTGCAAGTTAGACTCATGGGTTTCTAGCAAGAACGTTTCTTACCTACGCAAAGACCACAACGTGATATGCCAATTGCTATTTACCCTTCATAAGGACCCTTTTCATCGAATCCGATCCGACTAAAGTAGGAGAGACAGACACCCGCTAGCCACCTTATGCAACTAGTGCATGTCAGTCGGTGGAACCAGTCTCATGTAAGAGTACGTGTAAGGTCGGTCCGGGCCGCTTCATCCCACGATGCCGCTGAATCAAGATAAGACTAGTAACGGCAAGCATATTGAACAAAATCAACGCCCACAACTACTTTGTGTTCTACTCGTGCATAGAATCTACGCAATAGACCTAGCTCTGATACCACTGTTGGGGAACGTAGCTGAAATTCAAAATTTTCCTACGTATCACCAAGATCTATCTATGGAGAGACTAACAACGAGGGGAAGGAGAGTGCATCTACATACCCTTGTAGATCGCTAAGCGGAAGCGTTCAAGTGAACGGGGTTGATGGAGTCGTGCTCGTTGTGATTCAAATCACCGATGATCAAGTGCCGAACGCACGGCACCTCCGCGTTCAACACACGTACAGCCCGGTGACGCCTCCCACGCCTTGATCCAGCAAGGATAGAGGGAGAGGTTGAGGAAGACTCCATCCATCAACAGCACAACGGCGTGGTGGTGGTGGAGGAGCGTGGCAATCCTGCAGGGCTTCGCCAAGCACCACGGGAGAGGAGAAGGACTTGGGAGAGAGGGAGGGGCTGCACCAAAGGCATAAGGGGGTGTTTGAGAGGCCCTCCTACCCCACTATATATAGGGATCGCAAGGGGGGGTGCGCCAGCCCCTAGGAGATCCAATCTCCAAGGGGGCGGCGGCCAGGGGAGGAGTCCTCCCCTCCCAAGGCACGTAGGAGGTGCCTTCCCCTGCTGGGACTCTTCCTTTAGGGTTTCCCCAGGCGCATGGGCCTCTTGGGGCTGGTGCCCTTGGCCCATGTAGGCCAAGGCGCACCCCCCTACAGCCCATGTGGCCCCCGGGGTAGGTGGCCCCACCCGGTGGGCCCCCCGGGACCCTTCCGGTGGTCCCGGTACAATACCGATGACCCCGAAACTTGTCCCGATGGCCGAAACAGGACTTCCTATATATAAATCTTTACCTCCGGACCATTCCGAAACTCCTCGTGACGTTCGGGATCTCATCCGGGACTCCGAACAACATTCGGTAACCACATACAAGCTTCCTTTATAACCCTAGCGTCATCGAACCTTAAGTGTGTAGACCCTACGGGTTCGGGAGACATGCAGACATGACCGAGACGTTCTCCGGTCAATAACCAACAGTGGGATCTGGATACCCATGTTGTCTCCCACATGTTCCACGATGATCTCATCGGATGAACCACGATGTCAAGGACTTAATCAATCCCGTATGCAATTCCCTTTGTCTAGCGGTATTTGTACTTGCCCGAGATTCGATCGTCGGTATCCCGATACCTTGTTCAATCTCGTTACCGGCAAGTCTCTTTACTCATTCCGTAACACATCATCCCGTGATCAACTCCTTGGTCACATTGTGCACATTATGATGATGTCCTACCGAGTGGGCCCAGAGATACCTCTCCGTTTACACGGAGTGACAAATCCCAGTCTCGATTCGTGCCAACCCAACAGACACTTTCGGAGATACCTGTAGTGTACCTTTATAGTCACCCAGTTACGTTGTGACGTTTGATACACCCAAAGCACTCCTACGGTATCCGGGAGTTGCACAATCTCATGGTCTAAGGAAATGATACTTGACATTAGAAAAGCTTTAGCATACGAACTACACGATCTTTGTGCTAGGCTTAGGATTGGGTCTTGTCCATCACATCATTCTCCTAATGATGTGATCCCGTTATCAACGACATCCAATGTCCATGGTTAGGAAACCGTAACCATCTATTGATCAACGAGCTAGTCAACTAGAGGCTTACTAGGGACATGGGTGTTGTCTATGTATCCACACATGTATCTGAGTTTCCTATCAATACAATTATAGCATGGATAATAAACGATTATCATGAACAAGGAAATATAATAATAATCAATTTATTATTGCCTCTAGGGCATATTTCCAACAATTTGATGCTCATTCGCACGTACCAAATTGACCAAACCTTTACATCAAACCACATGCAGTACAATGCGTGGGGCGTTCGTGACATTGATGGCTATGGCTGCTTCGTGTTCGAGAAAGATCCCAGCTCCGTTGGGCCAGGCGTATTCAACTGGAGCCGGGTTTACAGCCTCAGCAACCACTCCTTGTTCCTCGGGCTCAATTATCCGATCATCCAACCAATCATCGATCATATCACCGGCGATGATTATTCTGCTATGCAACTTCCATTCGCGAGGGGGGCTATGTTTACACATCATACCATGGGTGTCGGTGTCAAAACCGGCGGATCTCGGGTAGGGGGTCCCGAACTGTGCGTCTAGGCGGATGGTAATAGGAGACAAGGGACACGATGTTTTTACCCAGGTTCGGGCCCTCTCGATGGAGGTAAAACCCTACTCCTGCTTGATTAATATTGATGATATGGGTAGTACAAGAGTTGATCTACCACGAGATCAGAGAGGCTAAACCCTAGAAGCTAGCCTATGGTATGATTGTTGTTGTTATGGTCCTACGGACTAAACCCTCTGATTTATATAGACACCGGAGGGGGCTAGGGTTACACAGAGTCGGTTACAAGGAAGGAGATCTACATATCCGTATTGCCAAGCTTGCCTTCCACGCCAAGGAGAGTCCCATCCGGACACGGGACGAAGTCTTCAATCTTGTATCTTCATAGTCCAACAGTCCTGCCAAAGGTTATAGTACGGCTGTCCGGATGCCCCCTAATCCAGGACTCCCTCAATGGGTTTCATGAATCACCATATCCAGAGATTCGTCGACACTTCTTGTTGCCAGATAATCTTCAGTGTGTGAAAGGCATCAAGCTTCCATGCGATGGATGGCTTTTGCAAACCCGACATGCGGCGATATGGTTCATGCCAACAGCAAATATGCACAACTTGATTCGTGCTGATATCTAGACTCAGCCATGTATTCTGCTGCTGTAGCACGACCCTCTTTTGTTGGATATTATGTACTGTTGTTAGTTTGAAGCACTCCTCTGGTTTGAAGGATAGATACCTTCCTGGGATCAAGTGCATCCTAACTCACCTGCGTAGGATGTACTGATAATGATGATGGAGATGCTGTGCAGAAGCCATATATATATATATATATACATATACATATATATATATATATATATATACCAGTTAGGCTTCAAGTGCGTACTTGTTAGTTAAACCTATGTATAAATTGTGACACTAAATAGGACTAGTAAGTAGTACAGTAGCAGTACTAGTATACGTCGGTCAAATTATTCATCATGTCCACACATTGAATTGACGTGACAACACGCTGCGCGTGAGGTGACACAAGAATCCCGGCGGCATGTTCGGGTATTCTGGACTTCAGATTTGGGGTACCACTTATTTATCAAAATCTTTCATCATTCACTTAAAACAGTCGATTGATCATACATTGAGTACCATATAACTGGAATTACCGATGCAAGTTGAAGAAGGATTGGCTGGTGCTGCCGGCTGGCGTCAAGTTCGATCCCACGGATCAGGAGCTGATCGAGCATCTTGAGGCCAAAGTGAGTGCTGACAGCGCGAGATTTCAGTCTCTCATTGATTTGTTCATACCAACCATCGACATCGAGCATGGCATATGCTACACCCAACCTGAGAAACTTCCAGGTAAGACACCGATCGGTCGTCTACTTGCACAAACATATTCCTTTGTTTATAGCTCTATTTTTTCTTTTTAGACGCAGACCTGGTGAAGCAATTACAATTTGACAGTTAATAAAAAGTGAAACAAGTGACTGCAACATGCCAAAGATGTTATGAAAATGCCAACTAGGTACACTAAAACCTGTATTCCACAATACTACAGGTATCACACTGAGTGGCCTAAGGAAGCATTTCTTCCAGCGCAATTCCAGGGCGTTAAAAAGGGGCACGTGGACGCGTCGCAAGATACAGTCGGAGTGCGGCATGCACGCGATGTGGCACAAGACCGGCAATACCTTGCTGGTGATGGTCAACGGCCAGCAGACGGGCAGCAAAAAAGGTTCTGGTGCTGCACACCAACAAGAACTTCAACCAGCAGAGGACCAACTAGGTGATGCACCAGTACCACCTCGGGGACCTGGAGCAAGAGAAGGAGCGGGAGCTGGTCCTCTGCAAGATTTTCTACCAGACAAACACTAGGGCCAGGAGTAAAAAGATTATAAGTTAGTTTGGTATTGGTAGTTGTACTACCTTGTCGTCCGCAAGTTGGTATTGTTGTTAATGATCTTTTGGTATGAACTTGCATTTGCTTCCAACCATCATGCCGAGGGTCGACGTGGATATAAAGCAGAATCATTTGTTTCGAAACGAATTTTCAGGCACCTGGTTTTTATTTGATGGGTACCATGAGCACCCGCCGTTCGAATTCCCAGTTCTCCAATTTTTTTGAAACAAGTGCATGCACTTATTATCATGATAAAAAACAATATCCGTGTTGCATTCCAGTTATCAGTCTGTACTTGCAGAATTCTCTCGTTTATTGAGCACGTATATTGTTTTTTCAGGTCGAGCAAGTTTCAACTGGGTTGTAGACTGCCCAGGGTTGGTTTTGTTTTTAACAGGCCCAGCCCATGACGACAACGGGGCACAAAGATCCAGCAGGTATCTACTTGCCTTTGGCCCGCCAGCGTTAGTTATATTTTGTCTTACAACATCCGCAGGCAGTTTTTTTACTGAATCAAACACACAGCCCAGTTCTATTTTCCTCTTGAAACGCATGTCCTACATCCGTTTTCTAATCTCTACCTATAGTTTTACTAGTTCATATACACGTATCATTATATTGAAAACACATAAAATTCCCTTTTCATATTTACATCCTTATTTTTGTTGTTTTTTCCCACCTAGCGCTGATTTTTTTACCACTGGTTTTCCCTTAAACCAACTCAATTGTCCCATGTCTTATTTGCTTACAAAAACAAAACGATTTTTTGGCAAATCAATAAGTTCTTAAAAAATGTTTATCATTTCGGGATTACAACAGTTCGGACTCCACCGAAATATGCAAAATAAGGTTGAACTTTTTGACCGTGGTCCTTGGCAGAAAATGGGCTGTAATAAATTACTTAAGAATTAGCAAATTGGCTGCAAATTATAAAAAATAGCAAATGGGCTTTATGGAGGCTGACTTGTGGGCCTACTAAGTTCATGCGTACACAAGGTTTCTCAAAAAAGAAACTTAGTCAACAATCAACTCTACCAGCGTCAGACCGTTAGATGTCAATCTAGCGGCAATCGTGCTTCTTCAGTCTCTGATCTTCCTGCCCCAGCCGCCCAAACCAGCGCCGTCGAAACCGCCTGCTCCCGCCTCCCGTGGCCGGCAGTGCTGCCGGGTAGGCCTCACGGCCCCATCATACTCGCATCCCTGGCCTGTCTATCCCTCTACTCACCCACACCTCCTGTTATTTTCTGGCGATGGCAGCCGAACTAGTCAACCCTCATACTCTCCACCGCATGGGCAACCACTGTTGTGTCTTCCCCGGCTCCGTGTCATTCCCTTTGTAGGCCTCGTCATCTTCCACCGCCCTGGTGCTCTCGGCACGGTGTGGTAAACGATGTCCATCCAATGGCCATAGTGCTTCTTCAACCTCTAGTCTTCTTTCCCCAGCCGCCCAAAGCAGCTCCGGTCCTGCCGCATTCTCCTGCCTCCCGTGGCCGGCTGTGCTGCCGCGGAGGCCTCACCGTCCGCATACTACTCCCACCACTGGCCAGGCCATCCCTCCACTCACCCACTCCCCCTGTTATTCTGCGGCGATGACAGCCTCACACCGCAACCGAACCAGTGAACCCTCGTACTCCTCTCCGCATGGGCATCCACTATCGCGTCTTCCCCGGCTCCACGTTGTCCCCTTCCTAGGCCTTGCCGGCGTCCACCGCCGTGGTGCTCTTGGCGCGGCGTGGTCAATGTGGTCAACGACCGACTTCCATACGAAGAGTACTGTATGTGGAGAGGCTGACAGCTGGGTCCACGGCCATAGCCCAGTTTTTTTGTGATTTGCCAAGTAAGTCGCTTTGTCAGGCCTGTTGGGCTGCAAATCTTTCAAGACAAGGAGGGCTCCATTGGGCCTATCAGTAATGAGAAATGGGTTGTACATTTCTAAAACACATCAAACCGACAATTAGTTTCAAATATCTTTTTTTTCATTTCGAGATTTTAAATTACATTAATTTTTATGCGTGGAGAATTTGTTGGATTTTATATTGATATACATTTATTTTTAAAATCAGTTTGAATGTGAGTCGAAATTTCGGGATTAAAAACAGTTCGGACCGCACCGAAATATGCAAAAATTCGTATAATTTTTTAACCGTGGCCACAATATGGGCTGTAATGCTAACAGAAAGAATATGGGCTCCAAAAAAACCTTAAGAATTAGCAAATGGGCCGAAAATTATTAGAAATAATGGAAGATGGGTTGTATGCTGTTTTCCACATATTTGAGGCTTTCCTAAAAAAAGGTTGCCGCACAAGCAGTGACTGTTGGATGTCCATCCAACGGCCGTCGTGCTTCTTCAATCTTTGCTCTTCCTGCTCCAGCCGCTCAAACAAGCGCCGGCGGGACTGCCTGCTCCCTCCTCCCCGCGGCCGACTCTGCTGCCGCGTAGGCCTCACCGCCCCACCGTACTCACCCACACCTGCTGTTATTCTCCGGCAACGGCAAACGAACCAGTAAACCCTCGTACAGTCGTACTCCCCTCCGCGTGGGAAACAACTGCCGAGTCTTCCCTGCCTCTGTGTCGTTCCCTTCCTAGGCCTCGCCGTCGTCCACCGCCCTGGTGCTCTCAGCGCGGCCTGGTCAACATGGTCAACGACCGATATGCATCTGAAGTGAACTGTACGTGGAGAGGCCGACAACTGGGTCCACGGCTGCATGTAAGGAAATGCCTCCTTATTACGCGCAAAATAATGATTCCTCCACCTGACATCAGGGACCCACCGAAAGGGCCTCTGTATTTTGTGAAAAAAACGTTACTGCCACTGACATCTCGGACCCACCAGCTATATCTTCGCACGCAAGGAAGTGCCTCCTTATTACGCACAAAAAATGAATACTCCCCCTGTTAGCTGGGACCCAGTATAGTGGCAGGCTGACTTGTGGGCCTACTAAGTTGACAGGGACGGAGCTTTGTCAACTTAGTCAATATGCATGATTCTAGATCTAGTGACCGTACGATGTCCATCCAACGGCCGTAGTGCTTCTTCAACCTCTGGTCTTCTTGCTCCAGCCGCCCAAACCAGCGCTGGTCGTGCCTCGTGCTCCTGCCTCCCGTGGCCGGCTGTGATGCAGTGGAGGCCTCACCGTCCCCTACTACTCCCACCGCTGGCCAGGTCATCCCTCTACTCACGCACACCCCCTGTTATTCTACGGCGACGGCAGCCTGACACTGCAGCGAACCAGTGAACCCTCGTACTCCTCTACGCGTGGGCATCCACTAACACGTCTTCCCCGGCTCCACGTCGTCCCCTTCCTAGGCCTCACCGTCATCCACCGCCGTGGTGCTCTCGGCATGGCGTGGTCAACATGGTCAAGGAACGGCTTCCATCGGACGTGGACTGTACATGGAGAGGCTGACAGCTGGGTCCACGGCCGCAGCAAGGAAGTGCCTCCTTATTACGTGCAAAATAATTATTCCTCCACCTGACAGCAGGGACCCACCGGACGGGCCACCGTATTTCGCAAAAAAAACGTTTGCCCCTGACTGCTGGGACCCACCAGCTACATCTTCGCACGCAACGAAGTGCGTCCGGGCAAAAAAATAACGATTCGCCCCCTGACTGCTGGGACCCACCAGCTACATCTTCACACGCAAGGAAGTGTGTTTGGGAAAAAAAAACGATTCGCCCCATGACTGTTGGGACCCACCAGCTACATCTTTGCAGGCAAGGAAGTGCCTGATAGTCGGGACCCACATGGTCAAAGCATACGTAGCGTTGTCATTCTGGTCGCGAACGTGTATGTACATATATACTGGTGGATGTAGAGGCGCGCACGTGTTGTAGTAGAGGCGCGTACGTGTCGTAGTAGAGGCGCGCACGTAGCATGTACACGTACATATAGAGGCCAGGGTGCAAGAAAGAAAATACGGCCATGTATGTGTACATACGGGCGGGGTCTCGAACGCCTACTCGCGCATACGTACGGCCAGGGCTCGTGTACATGGCTGGGTCGGAACGGAGAAACAGCGTCGTCATCGTGTTCATGGGGAGGCAACGGAATGCGTCGTGTTCATGGGGAGGCAACGGAATGCGTCGTGTTCATCGGGAGGCAACGGAACACGTGGGAGCCAACCGGCTGGGTCGGAACGGAATGCGTGGTCGTGTTCATCGGGAGGGCTTGGAGGGAACATGCGATGGAAAGGAGGCCTGGCGTACCGCAGAACGGAGGAAATGGCCTTGTGTTCGACCGGCCACATTCGAAACGGGATCCTGTTCATCTGGAGGGGTCTGGCGTACCGCAAAACGGAGGAAACGGACCTCCTACGGTCGAAACGGGTGTCTTGTTGATCGGGAGGGGTGTGGCGTACCGCAAAATGGACGAAACGGACCTCCTATGGTCGAAACGGGGGTCCTATTCATCGGGAGGGGTGTGGCGTACCACAAAACGGGACTCCACGGGATACTGTTCATCTCCACCATCGTCCTCTTCCAGCCTCCATGGGCTCCTGTTCATCCAGCCTCCACCGCGCGCTACTCCACCGGCTACTGTTCAACCACCCCTCCACCGTCTACTATTCATCCAGCCCTCAACACCATGGGGTCCTGTTCAACCACCCATCCACGGGCACCCCTCCACCGTCTACTGTTCATCCAGCCCTCCACACCACGGGGTCCTGTTCAACCACCCCTCCACGGGCTCCCCTCCACCGTCTACTGTTCATCCAGCCCTCCACCACACCACGGGGTCTTGTTCATCCAGAGGCAACGCCACCGCTCACTGTTCATCCAACCCCCCCCTCCCATGCAACGCTCACTGTTCATCCCAAAGGCAGCATCGATCGGCTTCAGTTAGTAGCAGTAGCGAAGGAATCGCTCAATCGGGTTCAGTTAACAGCCATCGATCGATCGCTCGGGTTCAATAACGCGTAGCCTGCAGTGCAATCGCTCGGGTTCAGTTAGAGCCCAACGCCTCGCTCGGGTTCAGTTAGAGCCAATGCCTCACACACACGCGCGTATGTGTACGAGAGAAACGCGCATCGCTCGGCCCCCGACCTCCCACCGTAACCAGGAACTCCCCGAAATTTTACTCCCCCTCGCTTCTACCACGGTTTTTTCCATCATGGACGGCCCAAATAATGTCATGCAACTGCGTCTCCGGCCCGCCCAGGACGAAAAGCCCATTTTCTGTCATGATTTTTTGTCATAGAAGTAGGAGCCCACCACATACCGAGTTTTGTCACAATTATCGTCATAGAAGTGTCATATGTATGACAGAATTTTTTTTTTCGGCCCAAAATGTCACGGATGTGTCTTTTTTTGTAGTGGACGTCATGGCGGTTTAAGAAGATTTTGTGAACTGACGTCATGGTGGGTTATAGCAAGGTTTATCAAATAAGCGATGCAAGATTTTGACGAATCATGTATTGAAGATTGATATGAACAAGTTAAAATCAACCTGGGGCCTAATGTTAGGGGATATAACTACTGGGTATGAACCGCCCAGGAGGGGCCGGGTTATACCACTGGCGACTTATCAATGAAGATGGCGGCTCATACAAGCCCATTGACGGCCCAAAACCCAGAGGCGACTTGAGGCCCAAAGGGATGAACTGCCAGATGTATAACTTGTATTGTAAGGCAAGATTAGTTAGTCACCGAGCCGGACACATTGTATATGAGCCGGCCGGGACTCTGTAAGCCGTCGGGTGTCAACCTATGTATATAAAGGGATGACCCGGTGGCGGGTAAGGGACAAGAAAAGAAGAGATCGAGAACTAGGTCAAGCGTATTCGCTCCCTGGTGATCGAAACCCAAGCAATACAATCCCAAACTAGAGTAGGCCTCTACCTTCACCGCAAGGGGCCGAACCAGTATAAACTGTATGTGTCCTTTGTCCCGATTAACCCCTTTAAGCTAACCTAGTTGCGATGGCTCCACGACTAAGTCCTTCCGCTAGGACATCTGCCGTGTCAAGTCCACAACAGGAACAAAGCATTAACACACGGTGAATACATGAACTCCTCAAACTACGGTCATCACCGGGAGTGGTCCCGACTATTGTCACTCCGGGGTTGCTGGATCATAACACATAGTAGGTGACTATAACTTGCAAGATCGGATCTAGAACATGGATATAATGGTGATAACATAAACGGTTTAGATCTGAATTCATGGCACCCGGGCCCAAAGTGACAAGCATTAAGCATAGCAAAGTCATAGCAACATCAATCTAAGAACTTAGTGGATACTAGGGATCAAGCCCTAACAAAACTAACTTGATTACATGATGAATCTCATCCAACTCCTCACCGACCAGCGAGCCTATGAAGGAATTACTCACTCCCGGTGGGGAGCATCATTGAATTGGCGATGGAGAAGGGTTGGTGATGATGAAGAACGAAGATCCCCCTCTCTGAAGCCCCAAACGAACTCCAGATGTGGCCTCCCGAAGAAGAACAAGAGGTGACGGCGGCTCCGTCTCGTGGATCGTGATAATTCTTTCTCCCTGATTTTTTTCTCGAAAAATAGGATTTTTTAGCGTCAGTTTCAGGGTCAGTGGGGCCAACAGGTGGGGACAACCCACCTGGGCGTGCCAGGAGACGGGGCGCGCCCTGGTGGGTTGTGCTCACCCAGGTGCCCCTCTCCGGCAGGTCTTGGCTCTAGAAATTCTTATTTATTATATAAAAATTCCTCGCAGAGTTTCGTTCCATTCCGAGAACTTCTATTTCTGCACAAAAACAACACCATGGTAGTTCTGCTGAAAACAGCGTCAGTCCGGGGTGAGTTTTATTCAAATCATGCAAATTAGAGTCCAAAACAAGAGGAAAAGTGTTAGGAAAAGTAGATATGTTGGAGATGTATCAGCATTCACGTTAAATAGGGCACTGTCTAAATCTGTTGAAACGACACCCTATGAACTGTGGTTTAGCAAGAAACCTAAGCTGTCGTTTCTTAAAGTTTGGGGTTGCGATTCTTATGTGAAAAAGCTTCAGCCTGATAAGCTCGAACCCAAATTGGAGAAGTGTGTCTTCATAGGATACCCAAAAGAAACTGTTGGGTACACCTTCTATCACAGATCCAAAGGCAAGATATTTGTTGCTAAGAATGGATCCTTTCTAGAGAAGGAGTTTCTCTCAAAAGAAGTGAGTGGGAGGAAAGTAGAACTTTATGAGGTAATTGTACCTTCTCTCGAATTGGAAAATAGCTCATCACAGAAAACCGTTCCCGTGATGCCTACACCAATTAGTGAGGAGGCTAATGATGATGATCATGAAACTTCAGATCAAGTTACTACTGAACCTTGTAGGTCAACCAAAGTACGTTCCGCACCAGAGTTGTACGGTAATCCTGTTCTGGAAGTCATGTTACTAGACCATGACGAACCTACGAACTATGAGGAAGCGATGATGTGCCCAGATTCCGCAAAATGGCTTGAGGCCATGAAATCTGAGATGGGATCCATGTATGAGAACAAATTATGGACTTTGATTTACTTGCCCGATGATCGGCGAGCCATTGAGAATAAATGGATCTTCAAGAGGAAGACGGACACTGATAGTAGTGTTACTATCTACAAAGCTCGAATTGTCGCAAAAGGTTTTCGACAAGTTCAAGGTGTTGACTACGATGAGATTTTCTCACTCATATCGATGCTTAAAGTCTGTCTGAATCATGTTAGCAATTGTTGTATGAAATCTGGCAAATGGATGTCAAAACTCCATTCCTTAATGAATTTATTAAAAAAGAGTTGTATATGATGCAAACAGAAGGTTTTCTCAATCCTAAACGTTCTAACAAAGTGTGCAAGCTGTCGGGTGGTAGGTGCGACATATGCCAACGGGTGGCTTATCATTGTGGGAGCCAGTAAGACATCGCCGGTGCCTGGAAACGGGATAAGGCGAAGACATGCACACCGGCGGATCTTACCCAGCTTCGGGGCTCTCCGTGGAGATAACACCCCTACTGCTTCTCTGCGGGGTCTCCGCATGATCACTAGATGAACAAGTAGCTACACAATGCTCCTCGAGCTGTTTGGTGGGAGGAGGAAGAAGGGCACGGCTAGCCTGTTTCTTCTCCTTATGGGGTGTCTAGAACTAGCAGGGGGTCGAACCCTTTGCATGGGTGCCCCGGGGGGTTTATATAGGCCTACCCCCCGGGGGTACAATGGTAATCCGACTGGGCACGGGGCCCAGCCGTCTGTGACTGCGCTCGCCGGCTCCTGCGCCGGCTGCTGGGGCCCGCCGACTGGTGGGTCCCGCCGGCTGCCGCCCGTTGGTCGATAGGCAGGCCCCACTATCCAGGGCCTGGTCGGCGGCTGGTTACTGTGGCTCCATCTTGGTGACGTGGGCTACGTCGTGGTAGGCGTGGCTACAGTGCCGCCGCCCGTCGGGCGATCGCTGTAGCCTCACCGCGTCTTGTCTCCTTAATGGGGCGTCTCCTTCGAGGGAGGCGGCAAGCCGGCTGCGGGGAGCCGGCTCTCTCTTAGGCCGACTGGTTGGTGGCGTGGCCGCCTTCAGGCGTCTCTCTGCCCGAAGGGGCCCACCATCTGTGGGCCTCGCTGGCGACCCGTCGTGGGTGACACCAAAGTCAACATGGCAACAGTGCCGCGCCGGACGGGTCATGCCTACTCCGTACGGCGCACTGTGCCAGGCGTGCTCCGGGATTCGGGGGTGGCAGGCTTCACTGTAGCCACGCCCCGTCGCACTGCCGTTAGGTGGGTGCAAACTTTGAGGGTACGGTCTCGACCGCTTTATGGGAGCCGGCTTCTTGGAGTCGGCCTTCTCATGGCCGGCTTCCCGAAGTCGACCCTCCTGTGGCTTCCTTCATGAGGGCTAAAGTCGGGCCGCCTTCCGAAAGCCGGCCTGGATGGCAGCCAGCAAGGGGAAGGCGGCTCCATGTCTTGGATTCTTGAGAGCCGGACGGGCTCGCAATTTTTTCAGAAGGGCCAGGGGAAGCCGGCTAGGCTACCCATGGCTATTTACTCCGACAGTAGTCCCCGAAGCTGATCGAGCTTCGAGGCGGACAAAGGGATGAGAAGCTTGGTCAGCTTCCTATCCTGAAGAGCCGGCTTTGCGGGTGTATGCCGACTTCAGAGAGCTCCGCGTCTTGCAGGCGGGAAAGGGGCCGACCTGCGCGCTGACCAAGGGCCCTCCCGCGGCCACGTGGCAGCGAGATCCTGCCAGCGCACGCGCGCGATGGGACGCCGCCATAGGCCCGGGCCCGCCACTCGCAGGCCTTGGTTCGAGCACGGATCTTTCGCGGCCCACATGGGCCGCTCGCCTTCCCGCGGCGGTTTTATTTCGCCGTTAAGGCACAATAAGCGCGGGACGCGGGGGAGTGGGCACGATTGATCCCCACGTTTCCCCACGCCGCGCCTCCTCTGCTCCGCCACGCGAGCCTATAAGTAGGGGGAGGAGGGGGACCAACAGAGGTTCGCACGCTCTCTCTCGCTCCTCCCCTTCTCGTCCTCGCTTCTTCCTCTCGTTGTCGCCGCAGCCTCCCGTGTCAGCGCCGCCGCGCCTCCACATCGTCTCGCTCCCATGACGCAGTCAAGCTCGTGGGACGGCTCCAACGTCCATGAGGACCACGTTGAATTCCTCCGCCAGACTCGGCGCCTGCCTGACGCCAACCTCGTGCGGGTCCGCCTGGCGCCGAAGATGGAGATTTCGCCGGCGCCGGAGGAGGGCGAGCGGGTCGTCTTCCGCTCGAACTTCCTGCGAGGCTTTGGCCTTCCGGCGAGCGGATTTCTGCGCTCCTTCCTCGAGTTCTACAACCTTCAGCCGCATCACCTCACGCCCAATGCAGTAATGCTACTGTCGGCCTTCGTCTCCCTCTGCGAAGGTTTCTTGGGGCTGCTCCCCACGCTGGAGCTCTGGGGGAGTTCTTCCAGAGCAAACTCGGCACCGTCGTCGCAGGCGTGCCCGCCCCCAGCGGGGCCTTCATCGCCATGAGGAGGGCGAGCGAGAACAACCCGTTCCCGCCCATCCCCCTGATCCAGTCGGTGAAGATCTGGCAGAAATCATACTTCTATGTGAAGAACGTCGCCAAACAAGGAGACCAAGTCAACCTACCGGCTTACGTAGCCGGCCCGCCGGCTGGGAGGCAGCCCTCATGGAGTTTCCGGTCCCGGTCACTGTCTCAGGCCGGAAACGCCGCCGTCTCCCGGCTTCAGGTGATGATCCAGTTGGAAAGCCTGAACGGGGCCGACTTGGTGGCCGCTTTCGTGGAGCGCCGGATATCTCCTCTCCAGAGCCGGCCCCACATGATGTGCCAGATGAGCGGCCGCTTCGACCCAAGCCGGCTGAGCACCAGGGAGATGCCTCATGCGGAGGTATCGTACATGGTAAATTACATCTCAAATTGCAAGCTCGCCAAAGACTGGCGATACGGTAAGGCGCCGTATTCTCGCGGCAACCCTCCGCCCATGGTAAGTTTTCCTTTTCTTTCTTCTTTTCGTTGGTTGCCGGCTTTATGATGGCCGACTTCTGATCAGTCGGTTCTTCTTAGCAGAACCCCCTTCTCCCGCCGACGACCGGATCAGCGGGGATAGAACGCCAGTACGCCCCCGACCGCACGGCGGACGACGCCGACGATCCGTACTTGGGGGCGGCCGCCATGGAAGACGCCGTCACGGGGGACGACGCCGAGCCCGGGGGCTCAAGGCTCACCGCGAGCTTCGAGGACTGGCCGGACGATGCTGAAGCCGAAGTCGCCCCGCGTCGCCAGCCGGCGACCGACCGTCAGGGTGCGGGCTCGTCCATCGCGCCGGCTGCCAGCGGTGGCGCACAGAAGCGCCGGGCCGCTTCAAGCCTCTTTGGCAGTCGGCCGAAGAAGTCCAAAGCCTCCACCGCGGCGACCAAGTGAGACGAGGCGGCTGCGAAAGCGGCCCGCTTCCGCAAGGCGGTGAAGCAGCCTCAGGCGGTCTCAGCGTAAGTCGTCAATTGCCTTGTCGCATGCTCTTCATCATTCTCTTCTTATTCGAGCATTCTTCTTAATTTCTTCCACTTGCTGGACAGGGCGCCGCTTTCCCTTGAGCGAGGTCCGGGCGGCTCCGTAGTTGGGCCGACTAGAGGTTCTTCAAGCTCCCGCCGCGTGGACCCCCGCACCGACCTCAGGGAGGCCACAGAGCGGAACGCCCGTGAGCCGCGGGAGGAGCGTGAGGCGGCGGAGAAAGCGGCCGCCCAGGCGGCGAGGGAGCAGGCTGACGCGGCAGCCAAGGCCCAGACGGAGGCGGCGACCGCGGAGCCGGAGGCAGAGGGTTCGCGCGACCAGTCTCCGCTGCTCGCCATTCCCCTTCGAGCCGTGGCCCCCGACACCCCTTTGCCCTTGGCGGAGGAGATCGTCCAAGACCCGCCGCTGATGGAGAGGGGGGAGGACCACGTGGCCTTTGCGCGGAGAGCGCCGCCAGCAGCGCCAACCGGAGCGGGCCAAGGCGGCCAATTGTCAGCGGCGCCGGAGGGGCCGACCGGGGGTGAGCCGGAGGACAGAGCCGGTCTTGAGATGCAGCCGGTGATGGGCCGGCGCGCAGGGGGAGGCGCTGCTCCGCCGGAGTTGCGCCGAGTCGCGGGCGCAGGCCCATCGGCGGAAGATCTGGAGGCGGCCAGCACTGCCACGTCCGAGTGGACTCCCAGCGGGGGGACTGGCGAGCTGAATGTGGCGGCTCAAGGGGTCCGGAGCTGGCTGCAAGCTCAGGCCGCCCTGCTACAACAGTTCACCCAGGAGTTCCTGTCGACGCGAGATGCCATCCGAGTGAGTCCTTCGTTCTTGGCCGCTTTTGATTTCTTGATTTCTTCCGTGGGGGCGCGTCAGCGCACCCACTGGGTGTAGTCCCCGAGATTCGGGCTGACTGCTGCGCAGTCGGGTTGGATCTTTCTCGACGGCTACCTTACTTTGCTTCTTGTCTGAACTTTCTGGAATATCACAACTCCCGTGCTGTCGCCTTCAACTCCCAGGCTCGTGAGTTGAGCCGGAGGACCAGCGACCTGGCCGACAGCCGAAGTAAGTACTCGATCTTGTCTGTCTCCTGTGGGGGCGCGTCAGCGCACCCACTGGGTGTAGTCCCCGAGATTCGGGCCGACTACTGAGCAGTCGGGTCGGATCTTTCTTGACAACTCTTTCCTTATTGGTTTTTCTTTTTCTCTGTCTTCAGGGGCCAACGCCGACTTGAGGAAGGAGCTTGGCGAAGTGAAGGCCGCCCTTCATACCAAGGACGCCGAGTACGCTGCCTTGTCCAGGAACGTGATCGCCTGGCCAACAAGCTGGCCGACCAAGAGAAGAGCCACAAGGCGGCCCTGCAGGAGGCGCAGGATAGCGAAGCCGTCTTGAAGGCAGAGTATGAGACCGAGGCGGCGAGCTGGGCTGAGACCCGGCGAGCACTGGATGAAGGCTTCGGCCGGATCGAGGACTTGATCGACGGTAAGCCGCCTTCCTCGCTCCTCTCCTGCCCCTTGGCGCCTGGTTCTTGTCCTAACTTGTGCTGCTGCTTATTTTTTGTGTAGACTACTTCCCCGGCTACTCCGCCTTCGCCGCCCAAAGCATCGAGGCCCATCGCGAGGCGCGCCGTCAGGCGGGGGCAAACATCGCGCCGGATGCGAACCGCACACTTGAGGAGCAACTCTTGGCTATCCAGGCGCGGTTGCAGCCGGCTCATCGGATGCTTCGCCGGCTCCAACGTGCCGGGGAGCAAGTGTTGGCCGCCCTCTGGCCCGGCGAGACGATCCCCCGCACCCCAAGCCGGACGGCCGACTGGCTGGAGGTCGCAGTTGGTCGCTTTGAGGCTTGGAAGGCGTCGGTGGCCCGCCTCGGAGCCGGGCGGGCGTTGGAATTCGTTCGGGCTTGGTACCCAGGGTTGAGCCTGGACCAGCTGCGCACTTGGCGGATGGAGGCCGACGCGGAGCTGGAGGAGGTGAGGCCGGCTATCGCTCAGCGGGCTTCGACGATCGCCGAGTGCACCGACATCAGCGTTTTCGCACCCGAACTCGATGATGATGGTGTTGCTCAGCCGGAGGAGTGGTTCGGGCTGAAACCGGCGGTGGGCGAGGACTCGGCGGAGGAGATTGCCTCTAGCGACGAGGGCGAGGATGACGAAGAGGAGGACGGCGAAGACGTCGAGCCAGCTGGTGGAAAAACCGGCCGACCTTAGGCCGACCGTGCCTCCAGCAACGAGGCGCGTGGAAGCACGCCCTCTGCGGGAGGCGGTGACCAAGCCGAAGTTCGCCAGCCGGCCGCTCCTTCAGCCGGCACGACCGTCTCCGCCAACCAGCCCGGCTCGTCGGTCGCTCCGCCAGCTTGACCTGCCGTCTTTATCTTTCCTGCTTGTTGTCTTTTCAACAATCTTCATTAAGTTTTCACAGTTCCACCCACTGGGGGTGTATCCAAACTATGTTGAATGCTGGCCTCTCGGAGGTCTTTTATGTAAATATTGTTATGTGCATGATCGGTTTCCATTCGCGTATGCTTTTTATCCTTAGGCCTTTTCCTTTGCCGCCTTCCCTCTTTGGTGAGGCAAGTACTTGAGCTTTCTTGGATTGAAGTGAAGTGAATGGAAACCGGCCGGCCGACTACTCTTGTAGCCAGTCGGTGGTGGGAGAAAATTGGCTTTTGTTATATTAGTCCGTTAGTCCCTAGCCGTTTTTCGTGTGGGCGCCCGTTCCTGCCTTTAACTCTTGCCAGCCGGACAGCCGGTTCTTCGAACTGCGACTTTTGGCAAGAGAAGGCTTGGGAGCCGGCACACTACTTGTCTGACTGCGGGTAGGACTTCTAATATAACTCCAGTCGGCCAGTCCCTGAGCCGACTAGTCGAACCCGGTGCCGGACGGAACAAGTAAATGAAATGACAAGGTCATAAGCATGATATTTTTCATTCATAAATAAGGGATGGCAGTCCCCGAGCCCTCCTCGGGTGGCCTATTGTCTCGTACTTAATACAAAAGTTAGCATGATACATACTGCATTTTAACTGTAAAATCTTCGAAGGAGGTTGGCGTTCCGTGGTCGTTCCGACTCTTTGCCGGAGTCGTCTCTCTTGCGTGCCTTCGGCTTCTGTGCATCGATCAGGTAGTAGGAGTCGTTGCCTAGAGCTCTGCTGATGACGAAGGGACCTTCCCAAGGGGCCGAGAGTTTGTGCTGGTCGGCTGTTCGCTGGATCAACCGGAGCACAAGATCGCCCTCTTGGAAAGATCTTGGCCTGACCTTCCGGCTGTGGTAGCGGCGCAAACCCTGCTGGTAGATGGCCGACCGGCTGAGGGCTAACAGCCGGCTTCCTTCCAGCAGGTCGACGCCGTCTTCTCGTGCTTCCTTGGCCTCCGCTTCCGTGTACATGGTTACTCGAGGCGAGTCAAACTCGATGTCAGTTGGGATGACCGCCTCGGCACCATACACAAGGAAGAAAGGGGTGAATCCGGTTGACTTGTTTGGTGTAGTGCGCAGACTCCAGAGGACAGCCGGCAGCTCATCGAGCCAACAGCCGGCTGAGCGCTCCAGAGGTGCGACCAGTCGGGGCTTGATGCCGGAGAGGATGAGGCCGTTGGCTCGCTCGACCTGGCCGTTTGACTGTGGGTGGGCGACGGATGCTAAGTCCAACCGGATACCTTGGGCTGCGCAGAAACGTGCCAAGGCTCCTTTGGCAAAATTCGTGCCATTGTCGGTGATGATGCTGTGTGGCACGCCGTACCGAGTTGTTATGTCTGCGTTGAACGTCACAGCAGTCGGCCCATTCAGCTTCTTGATCGGCTTTGCCTCAATCCACTTGGTGAATTTGTCCACGGCGACGAGCAAATGCGTCATGCCGCCGCGCGCCGTCTTGAATGGTCCCACCATGTCCAGTCCCCAAACGGCGAAGGGCCAAGTGAGGGGAATGGTCTTGAGTGCCGAAGCCGGCATGTGTTTCTTGGAGCTGAAGAGTTGGCACCCCTTGCAATGTTTAACTAATTCTTTGGCGTCATCCAAAGCAGTCGGCCAGAAGAAACCATGGCGGAAGGCTTTGGCGACAAGTGATCTTGAGGCCGCATGGTGGCCGCATTCTCCTTGGTGAATCTCTCTGAGGATTGCAATGCCCTTATCTTGCTCGACGTACCGTTGGAGGATTCCAGTGACACTGCGCTTGACTAGTTCTCTGTTGACGATTGTGTATGCTCCGGCTCGACGTTGGACTTGTCTTGCTTCTGTTTCGCCAGCCGGCAGATCCTGGTTTACTAGCAAGTTGAGGATAGACTGAGACCATGACGGAGCCGCGACTTCTTCTACTGCCAATGTGGCTACTGCCACCAGGGTGGGCGGGCTGGGTGGTGAGATGCTGGAGTCGGCCGCCGGCTGTTGTGCTGGTGCAGTCCCCGGGCCGGCTACTACAGTCCCCGAGCCGGGTGTGGCAGTCCCCGAGCCAGTTGCCGAAGTCCCCGGGCTGGCTGCGGGAGTCTCGGGGTCGCCTTCTTGGTTCCTCGAGCCGGACCCGGCCGCATCGGGGTCAGGCGGCATGAAGATGGAGTCGGACTCTGGAGCCGGCTTGATAGATGGCTTGAGGAGGCGTTGTAGAGCGACGCCGGTTGGTATTTCTTGCCGAGTAGAGCCTATTCGAGCCAGGGCATCGGCCGGCTCGTTGTCGGCTCGCGGTACGTGGAGGAACTCGCATCCTTCAAAGTATCCGCTGAGTTGTTGGACCAGGAAGCGGTAGCTCGCCATATTTGCGTCCTTGGCATCCCAGTCGCCGTATGATTGCTGGACCACCGGGTACGAGTTGCCATAACATAGGATCCGGCGAATGCCAAGTTCTTTGGCAAGCCGGAGCCCGTGTATGAGCGCCTCGTACTCGGCCACGTTGCTGGAGGCGGCAAAGTGGATCTGTAGCGTGTATCTGAGCTTGTTGTCTTTGGGAGAGGTAAGGACGACGCCGGCTCCCAAGCCGGTGCGCATCTTGGACCCGTCGAAGTGCATGCGCCAATGGGTGGAGTCGGGAGCCGGCGGCAGGTACTGGGTGTCGGCCCAGTCAACGAGGAAGTCGGCCAGTGCTTGGGACTTGATGGCAGTGCGGGGCTGGTAGAACATCGTGTAAGGGGCCAACTCGATGGCCCATTTCGCTACCCGGCCGGATGCGTCCCGGCTTCCTATGATCTCGGCCAGCGGGGCGGTGCATACGACCGTGATGGGATGCTCTTGAAAGTAGGGCTTCAGCTTCTTGGCGGTGAAGTACACGCCGTAACACATCTTCTGGTAGTGCGGGTAGTTCTGCTTTGAGGCGGACAGCACGTCGCTCAAATAATACACCGGCCTCTGGACCGGCTGGGCTCGGCCTTCTTCTGGGCGTTGGACTACGATGACGGTGCTGACCACCCGGCTGGTTGCGACGATGTAGAGGAGCATGGGCTCTTTCTCAATCGGCGCCGCCAGAACGGGCGGCGTGGCCAGCATCTTCTTCAGCTCGTGAAAAGCTTGGTCGGCCTGGTTGTTCCACTCGAAGTGAGTGCTCTTCTTCATGAGGCGGTAGAGAGGGAGAGCTTTCTCTACGAGCCGGCAGATGAAGCGGTTCAAGGAGGCCAAGCACCCGGTGAACTTTTGAATGTCTCAAAGCTTGGTGGGGATCGCCATTATCTCAATGGCCTTGATCTTCACCGGGTTGTATTCGATGCCGCGTTCGGAGACCAGGAAGCCTAGGAGCTGGACGGCTGGCACTCCAAACACGCATTTCTCGGGGTTGAGCTTGATTTGGAACCGGCGTAGGTTCTCAAACGTTTCCTTGAGGTCTCCCAGCAAGGTGCCGCGCTTCTCCGTCTTCACCACGATGTCGTCCACATAAACGTGTGCGTTTCTGCCGAGTTGCTTGAGGAGGCACTTCTGCATGCAACGCTGAAAAGTGGCACCGGCATTTCTCAAGCCGAATGTCATAGTCAGGTAATAGAAGGCTCCAAATGGCGTGATGAAGGCGGTCTTCAGGCGGTCGTCCGGATCCAGCTTTATCTGGTGATATCCAGAGTAAGCATCCAAGAAGCTCAACAGCTCGCATCCGGCTGTGGAGTCTATCACTTGGTCAATCCTTGGCAGGGCAAAGGGGTCTTTGGGGCAGGCCTTATTGAGGCTTGTGTAGTCTATGCACATGCACTAGTAGAAAAGGGGGCTTTGGTCCAGGCCGGGTAAGCCCATTAGTCCCGGTTCAGTCCAGAACCGGGACCAATGGGTGCATTTATCCCTGTTCGTGCGGCTAAGGCATTAGTCCCGGTTCACCTGGGCCCTTTAGTCCCGGTTCGTGCCATGAACTGGGACTAAAGGGTGCGATGCCCATTGGTCCCGGTTGGTGGCACCAACCGGTACTAAAGGTTAGACCTTTAGTCCCGGTTGGTGCCACCAACCGGGACTAATGGGCTTTGAGGCATTAGTACCGGTTCATGGCACGAACCGGTACTAAAGGTCCCATTTTCAAAC
>NC_053023.1:66569183-66580358 GCF_003073215.2 Triticum urartu | reverse complement strand
CAAGTCCTAAGCGAGAGGCGTCGCAATACACTTGGAAATCCTTGCGTATATCCGGCAGAATCAGCACTAGGGCTGTAGTCAAACGTTTCTTTAACTCCTGGAGACTTGCTATACATTCCTCAGTCCAATGGAACTTTGTGTCCTTCAACAACGTCGTCATAGGATTCGCAATCTTAGAGAAATTTTCAATGAACCTCTGATAGTATCCCGCGAGTCCAAGAAAACTGCAGATCTCTCCAACTGAGGTGGGTATCAACCACTCAGTGACGGACCGAAGTTTGGTGGGGTCTACTGCTATACCTTCTCCTGATATAACACGTCCAAGAAATCCAACTTCCTTCAACCAAAACTCACATTTGCTGAATTTGGCATACAACTGATGTTCCCTGAGTTTCTCGAGAACTAAATGCAAATGCTCCTTATGTTCCACTTCAATCTTTGAGTATACTGAAATATCATCAATGAACACCACGACAAACTTATCCAAGAACTCCATGAACACCTTATTCATCATACTCATGAAATAGGCGGGGGCGTTAGTCAATCCAAATGACATAACCGTATACTCACAAAGCCCATACCTTGTGGTGAACGTTGTCTTAGGTATATCCTTTTCTCGAATCTTCAGCTGGTGGTAACCTGATCGCAGGTCGATCTTCGGAAACACTTTAGCTCCTTGCAGCTGGTCAAACAGATCATTGATCATTGGCAGTGGGTACTTGTTCTTGATTGTCACTTCATTCAATGACTGATAATCAACAACCATTCTTAGAGACTTATCCTTCTTCTCAACCAATAGCACTGGGGCTCCCCATGGTGATGAACTCCGTCGGATATAACCTTTCTCCAATAACTCCTTGATCTGTTTCTTGATCTCCTCCAGATCATTTGCGGGCATCCGGTATGGTCTCTTTGATATAGGCACGGTGCCTGGCAACAGCTCAACCAAAAACTCGATGTCTCGATCTGGCAGCATGCCTGGTAACTCCTCTGGAAATACATCTGGGTAATCCTTCACAACAGGCACTTCCTCCTGAACAACTCCCGTGAGAGAATGTACTTGGGTTCTCCTTGGCGCATGCCTAGATACATACTTGATCCTTTTTCCCTCCGGGTGGTAAGCAGAATTGTCTTCCTGGCGCAATCGATGTTTCCTCCATACATCGATAGCCAATCCATTCCTAGTATCACATCCAATCCTTGCGACTACAGAATTATCCTTACTGGCGCAATCGATGTTTCCTCCATACATCGATAGCCAATCCATTCCTAGTATCACATCCAATCCTTGCGACTCCAGAATTATCAAGTCAGAGGGGAAAACATGACTACCTATGGTTAATGGCATCTGAAAACATCCATTGCTTGCCATATACTCAGCTCCGGGTGAGGTTACTATCATAGGTGTCTTAAGAACTTTAGTGGGCAACTTAAACTTATCCACAAATCCCCTTGATATGTATGAATGCGATGCACCAGTATCAAAAAGAATGATTGCAGTAAACGACTTAACTAAAAACTTACTGATAACTGCATCTGGTTGCTCTTCAACCTCCTCCACGTTCACGTGGTTCACTTGTCCTTTGTTAAATGGATTGGGCTTCTTCCCAGAGCTCCCATTACCATTTCCGTTCTTCGCTTCAGGGCACTCCATGGCATAGTGTCCAGTCTTCCCGCACTTGAAACGAGTAACGTGGCTTAGGTCCCTCTTGGCGAGTGTGGCTGGATTGCAACGGTTCTGATTGCTGCTTTCTCCATTCCCATTCCCATTCTTTGGGCCATTATGATTATGAGAACTTCCTCCATTGTGAGTGTGGCCTCCATGGTTATGGGTAAGCCCTCCCGAGTTCGGGGTAAAGAGAGGCTTCTGCTGAGCTCCTGAATTGTACTTCCCTTGTCCACATTTCCTCGTGCGGCTCTCTACCTGCTGCTGCTTCCCTTCGATCATGAGAGCTTTATCTACCAACTCATGGTAGTTGTTAAATGTTGACACCATTAACTGCATACTCATCTCATCATTCAGCCCTTCCATAAACTTCTCCTGCTTCGCGGCATCTGTGGCCACATCATCTGGAGCATAGCGGGATAACTTACTAAACTCATCCACGTACTGCCCTACAGTACGGTTCCCTTGGCGTAAGTTGCGAAACTCACGCTTCTTCATGCCCATGGCTCCTGTGGATACGTGGGCTGTGCGGATGCTTGTTGAAACTGCTCCCAAGTGACATTGGCTATAGGAAAAGTGGTTGCACTACAAGAAATATGTCAACTTATGACCTTCTGTCAGTGACCCTCGAAGAATTGGTCATAAATTTATGACCATTTTAGACCAATTGGTCAAAAGCTGTCTGGGGGGCTCCAAACCCTAAACCATTGCGACCATTTTGGTCAGAAAGGTCGTAATTTCCTTACACGAAATGGTCACAAAGCGGTCATAAAGCAAATAGCGCTAGTCCGCTGCCTTATTTCTAGTTGTTAACGACCAATATAGATGGTCATAGCCTTGTAAATTGTGGTGGGTTGCGATGACTAGGCGCCATCTCATCAGTTTTGCCTATGTGTCATGTCCATGTGGCAGTTTTTGCCCTAGGTTGTGAAGCAACCTATATTTCTTCATTCCCAAAATTCCCAAAAAAATCTCATAAATTCTTTGGGTCATATCTTCGTCAAATATGTAAAAACCTTCCTTGCCTAGTTCAAAAATAATTCAAAAATATTCATTTTCCTATTCTGTTCAGAACAACAGTTTGTGAAGGAAGTACCACTTTGGCATGTCCAAATAGTATCCATTTTCTACAGTGCTTTCCTATGCCCAAATAACCATCCTCCACCAAATGCCAGCTCAATCCATTCATTATTTTGAGCCGAGCTTCAACATTCGTATTTATGTCCAGTGTGGTAGTTTGCAAAGCAAGTACCACCTAGGCTCCTCCTTTTGAGCTGAAAATTTGTGAAGACGGTCTTCTTAGTAACTGATCATCCTCAGCCAAAACTCACGCCCATTAGCCATGTACATTTCCCGTACCGCTAATCAAACACTTGGCTGCTAATTCATGTTTGAGCATCGATCGGTCTCCTCGTGAGAATCTTATGTTGTAATTTTCTTCCTAGCACACTACCTGGGGAGTGCCCAACCCACTAGACATGCCTAAGGCCCCAGAACACATGGCAACACGGTCACGCGGTGACCACGCGGCGGGCATGCGAGTTTACGCGCTCTAGAGTTGGGGCCCTCGGCCACCGCCCAAACCTCGACATATCGCCACCACAAACCATGTATTTATGATTAAATAGAGGCTTATGTAACTAGAAATGATTTTTGGAAAAAATAAATAGCAAACTATGAGGCAGCTGCAGTTCAAATTTGACCCGCTTCCAACTGAATCGGCGGAAATTTGTCTTTTTCACGAGAGGTGGATCAAAAATTTACACCCAACCATTTTGTCAATTGTGCATTAAATATGGCCTAGTATTTTATAAAAATGATTTGGTCCAATTTTGCAACAATTATTTGGTAGTTCCTTCACAAAAAAACCTCCTTTCGGGCACTCGAAAAATGGAAAATGGTTTTGCGTCCAACGAAAATGAAAACTTCCTTAGACAACATTGTTTGTCATTCCAATATGCACTATTGTGCACAATATGACATCATTTGAACAAACTATGCGATGAATGTGGCCATAGGATTGATTATTTGGCTTGAAAGCCATTGATCTCCACAGGTGATAGCTCGTTTCTGAGAACACTTTTTTATAATAATTGTCGTATTACAATTTTGTTATTTTTCCTAGGAACTTGGCCACATATAATGACACAATGCGAAGGTTTCCCAATTTTTTGATTTTTTTTGAATTTTTTATGCCCGTTTCAAAATGCGGTCAAAACGTGGGAATGACGTTCCTAGCTTAGTGGTTGAATCTTGAATTTTGTTGGTGTTTCTCTCATTAAAAGATACTTAATGTACCTAGAAATGATTTTTGGAAAATAATAGCAAAGTATGAGGCAGCTGCAGTTCAAATTTGACCCGCTTCCAGCTGAATCGGCGGAAATTTGTCTTTTTCACGAGAGGTGGATCAAAACTTTTTACACCCAACAATTTTCTCAATTGTGCATTAAATATGTCCTAGTATTTTATAAAATTGATTTGGTCCAATTTTGCAACAATTATTTGGGAGGTCCTTCACAAAAAAACCTCCTTTTCGGGCACTCGAAAAATGGAAAATGGTTTTTTCGTCCAAGAAAATGAAAACTTCCTTAGGGCAACATTGTTTGCCATTCCAATATGCACCCTTGTGCACAATATGAGATCATTTGAACAAACTATGCCATGAATGTGGCCATAAGATTGATCATTTGGCTTGAAAGCCATTGATCTCCACACATGATAGCTCGTTTCTGAGAACACTTTTT
Source organism: Triticum urartu (assembly GCF_003073215.2). Taxonomy (NCBI): domain Eukaryota; kingdom Viridiplantae; phylum Streptophyta; class Magnoliopsida; order Poales; family Poaceae; genus Triticum; species Triticum urartu. Next base: position 66,575,948 of record NC_053023.1, on the reverse strand, counting down.
TAAAATAATTGCCGTATTACAAGTTTGTTATTTTTCCTAGGAACTTGGCCACATATGATGACACAATGCGAAGGTTTCCCAATTTTTTGATTTTTTTGAATTTTTTATGCCCGTTTCAAAATGCGGTCAAAACGGCGGGAATGACCGTTCCTAGCTAGTGGTTGAATCTTGGAATTTTGTTGGTGTTTCTCTGATTAAAAAGATACTTATGTACCTAGAAATGATTTTTGGAAAAAATAAATAGCAAACTATGAGGCAGCTGCAGTTCAAATTTGACCCGCTTCCAGCTGAATCGGCGGAAATTTGTCTTTTTCACGAGAGGTGGATCAAAACTTTTTACCACCCAACAATTTTCTCAATTGTGCATTAAATATGTCCTAGTATTTTAGTAAAATTGATTTGGTCCAATTTTGCAACAATTATTTGGGAGGTCCTTCAAAAAAACCTCCTTTTGGGCACTCGAAAAATGGAAAATGGTTTTTTCGTCCAAAAATGAAAACTTCCTTAGGCAACATTGTTTGCCATTCCAATATGCACCCTTGTGCACAATATGAGATCATTTGAACAAACTATGCCATGAATGTGGCCATAAGATTGATCATTTGGCTTGAAAGCCATTGATCTCCACATGTGATAGCTCGTTTTTTAGAACACTTTTTTAAAATAATTGCCATATTACAAGTTTGTTATTTTTCCTAAGGAACTTGGCCACATATAATGACACCAATGCGAAGGTTTCCCAATTTTTTGTTTTTTTTTTGAATTTTTTATGCCCGTTTCAAAATGCGGTCAAAACGGCGGGAATGACCGTTCCTAGCTAGTGGTTGAATCTTGGAATTTTTTGGTGTTTCTCTGATTAAATAGATACTTATGTACCTAGAAATGATTTTTGGAAAAAATAAATAGCAAACTATGAGGCAGCTGCAGTTCAAATTTGACCCGCTTCCACTGAATCGGCGGAAATTTGTCTTTTTCACGAGAGGTGGATCAAAACTTTTTACACCCAACCATTTGGTCAATTGTGCATTAATATGTCCTAGTATTTTAGAAAATTGATTTGGTCCAATTTTGCAACAAATATATTATAGGTCATTCACAAAAAAACTTATTTTGGGCACTCGAGAAATGAAAAAAAAATGTCGTCCAAAGAAAATGAAAACTCCCTTTGTCAATATTGTATGCAAATCCACGATGTAAACTTGTGCAAAATATGATATCATTTGAACACATATTTGATAGGACTTTCACAAAAAAATCATTTTGAGCACTGAAAAATGGAATTAAATTTTTATCTTGAATTGATCACGAACAATTTATATGGTCATAAGGCCATCAAATGGTTTGTTGCGTTCTGATTGGTCCATGGGCATATCACGCGGATCACGCATCAACCACCGTCGGATGCTTCCGCATCCAACGGCAGCCTTCACCCTTCACCCAACCACAACCCAACTACCCAAACCCTAATCAGATCCTCTCCCCTCTCCCCCGATCCACTCCCGCCGCCGCCTCTCCCCTCTTCCCCGATCCACTCCCGCCGCCTCTCCCCTCTCCCCCGATCAACTCTCGCCGCCTCTCCCCTCTCCCCAGACTGAGAGAGAGGCACCGCCGCAATGGAGAGAGGGGCGCCGCTGTGGCTGGCTTGCTCGCAGGCGCGTGCGTGCGCCGCATCCACCTACCCAAACCCTACCCAGATCCCATCAATCCCCTCCTCCCATCGCACCCCTCCTCCCCCCATCTCCTCGCCGCCGCCATCGACCACGCTCCCCTCGATCCCTGCCACCGCCGTCTCCCTCCCTTAGATCGAGCTCCCCCTTCCCTCTCCCTCCCACCTCTCGAAGCTCCCGCGTCCCATCGCCGCGCACCGTTCTCCTCTGCAGCTTCTGCGGTGATGCAGCCGCTACTGACTACTCTCGTTCCTCCTTCCTCCAGCACTACTCTCCAACCTTACCTCTCGCTTCGCCGTCCCGCGCTCGCCGGGGCCCTGTAGTGCCGCTCATTCCCTCACGCTTGGGCCCAACGAGGTCGCGCACGCACTCACTAGCACACCCGTCTTCACCATCTGCAACTCCAGCAATGCGTTCGTGCTCGTCTCCGACCCCGCCACTGGTCTCCGCTCCATCGGTCTCCTCTGCTTCCGCTCCAAGGACGCTGACGCCCTCCTCTTCATCCGAGGTCGCCGGAACCACGATGGCTGGCGCGCCCGTGCGTGAGGAGATGACGAGGACCCCGACAAGCCATGCAGGGCCAGCAAGAAGGCCGCCGCCCCAGCACCAGCAGCAGCAGTACCCCCAAGGTATCGCGCACGCGCGCGCCCCGATCCCACCCCCTCCCAATTTGTGAATTTCTTGGTCCCGATCTGACTAATGTGTCGCTGCAATGTTTCGTCAGGGACGAGACCACCGGCGCCCACCAGGATATCCACCGCTGCACCTTGGTAACGATTGCGTGAGAAAGCACCGCAGGTGGGCGGCTGCATCTGAGGCTGAGGAATCAGGTGCTGGATTGTAGTTCAGAGCCCTTCCCACCAGTCTTCGTTTTGCCTCTTTGCTCAAAAGTGTTAAATGCTAATCATTGGCTTGCTGGGATAGACGCACTGCTCGTCCAAACCAATTATCATCTTCTACCTCCTAGTAGTAGTACAAAAATTATAAGGAAATTCACTGCAATGTTGTCAGAATGTAAATTTAGTGCCTGGTTCAGTTTGGAGCATGTTAATTTAGATGATCACATGTTTCTATAGAGTAAATATCACCATTTGTCATGAAATGTTGCTACAGAGTGAAGATGTAGAACTTCTATTTGTTCAGGCAGCTGCTTTATTATATCAAATGCACCAGATCCTTATGATTTCTTTTATGGTCTTGTGGCTGGTCTAGAGCAAAAATAGAGTTGCATATGATTTCTAGGTACTAGTAGTCTAATTGTATTCGAGATGCGATACACTGAAGGTTAATTATACATATGCACACGGCAAGTATACAGTATTGTACTATACATTTCACATGTGTCCTATCTTAGAAGCTCCACAATATTCATGTGTATACAATAATTTATCGAATGAGGCACTATGATTCTGAATTTTTAGATTGTTAGCTCTGGCTTCATAAGCAAACTTATGTGAATATACTTTGCAGAATCATTGTATAGCCTCTTTGTTTATGTGGGGTTCTTATTCATTTGATTTCGTCCTCCTGGCAGGCACCTTTTGTACATTGAGCAACAATGGCGAATTCGAGTGGATGATGGAAGGCCTCAGTTTGGGGCCAAGAAAAGGCGTGGACGAGGCCATTTCTGCAAGGTCTTTCTCAATCAGTTGAAATATTTGGTTTTCCACGACTTAGACTATTGGGGCAAGACTTATCAAGTCGTTGCTCTTTATGTTATGTTATACCACCTGCATATGCATGCTCTAGCTTCTAGGTAGTAGAAGAATTGACATGTGGGATGCAAGTCCAAGCTTGATACTGTAAATGTTACTCCCGCCTATCAAGTTGGACTATTTGGGTGTCAAGTTGGTGTTGTACTGTAGTCTGTAGTATGAACCTGCATATGCACCTACATGTGTAGTCAGTAACTAGTACTACTGCTTGAACTCAAAATTTCTTTTACAATGAATAAAAAGATGAGCATTTCTCCAGCCAATGTCTGCAGTAGTTGCTGTTGTGTAATCATCGGCTGGACCTATGCATTTCATCAAAATTTGCAATGATGTTTGTTGCCTAAGTAACTAGAGAATTATAGAGGCCTGAGATTCTTATTTTGTTGTACTTGTACATGTAGCATTGTTCTTGGCACTATGACCTAAAGCAATCAGTCGGTCAATTGCAGTCTTGGCATGCTCTGTTGCTCTCCTAGTTGTTAACCTATGTGTAGTAGTACGTAGGAATAGAGGTATGCTAAATCTGGCATTTTCAAGTATGTTGTGTTGCTGTGACTGCTCTCAGTTTAATAATTTTAACTCTTGTGGCATTTTCAAGTATGCACAGTGTATTAGTGTATCATCATCTATGTTATACGTTTCCGCCACGGAATCAACAAAATGTTCCTGCAATAAGATGTATTTATTTAGACGAAGTATCCGCTTTCCCTGACATAATATGTTCATGTTCACGATAGGCCGCCTGCAAATTGCTGGATGCAACATCAATGTAGCTATGATCCACGCATGACCCAACCTTGAGGAGAGCACCTCTGCGAGCTGGGATCTCCGGATGGTAATGTTCTCCGGTCTCAATCCCTCCTTACCTAGCATAGATTCCTGATTTACTGCTTATCTGCGTGCCAAATCCATGCCTGGGACCGACCAAACGCTCTGATTTGAGTTGGCCATGTTGTTCATGTTTGTTGATATTTTGCAAGTATATGTGAACTGATTAGCTAGCAATTTGGACCAGTGGATGGAGTCTGGTACATGTAAACGGTTTGGCATTAACATTCTGGGCATATTCTCTAACTTTAGCCTGCAAGATCATTGAGCAAATCTGAACTGTTTACCAATTTGGATAGGTAGGTGGGGTCTGGTACATGTAGGTGATTCGTGAACACACAACCAGGATGATTCCTATCCTACCTATGCTATGCTTATTGCTTCCAAGCTAGTGATGGCGGTCGCAGGTGCAGTACCTGCTGGTTAGTACCTGCTGGTTGTTACTATCGCTGGCAGTTAGTGTTCAACATCTATCGCTTTAGCACCAAGCGACTAAACAATGTTTTGGTAAAGCTTTCAGAAATCAGTTTGCAGTGTTGAATCAGTACACATCTTTTACCTTCAATTTGGTAGTATGAAAAACACATTAGTAAATCTAAGTAACTTTGACATATTTTCTCTATTAACTTGCACTGGATTGGTACCCGTGATTGCCTTGTACTTAATTCTGCTAACACTGATCTTGTTACTGTTAATTTTTTATTGCCATGGTGTTTATGCTGTTTAGAATAAGATCCATGCATCAATTCTAAGTTCTTGTCTCTCTGAAGGGACACTTCTAGCTTCTACGACCCAGACTTGTTAACTATTGTTCTTACTTTGTTAGCTACGACATATATTTTCCCCAGTTATTCTAATTCTTCTCTGATTCATGTAACAGGATGACAGTGGAAGCCATGTTGTTGTTTTGTTTGTTCCCAGCCCTGACTATGGTCGTCGAGCGAGTCCGGCATGTTGTTCATCTAGTAGAGCTTGTTAGGAGTCTGAATCTAAGAACTCACCCTGTTTTTCTTACTTTTGTTTGTTGGCAACTATGTTCATCCAGCGAGTCCAGTATGTTCATGACAGGAGCAGGTAGTTTGTGATCACATGGAAGGAGCTTGTAAAGCAGTACTATATTACAATTGTAGAGCTTGTAAAGCTGTATGGTCTTGTGTATTGGAATGGATAGAGCTTGTATTATGTGATCTGGTTGCTCTTATTTAAGTACCATGTGTGTTTTTGTCTCCGAAAATCTAAATAATGCTTGAAATATGAAGAATATGAGTCTCAATTGATGGGACCCACTTACCACAACATGACAAATGGGAACCTATTACTAGAACCTGGACAACTGGGACCCATCTCACTAGTGGACCCTTCTTTTGAAAAAAAAAACTAAATTCGTTTAGACAAAAAGGTCACAACCCAACAATAAAAAGGATGCAATATTGGGCTTGGCCCATGAACCCAACCAAAAATTGACAGACAGAAAAAACACCAAATAGGCCGAATTTTGTTGGTCCTAGGCCCATGTAGAAAATCGAATTGGACCGGGCTGAATCTTGTGCCACATCAAATTGCCACGCCGGATGCCTACGTGGCCTGGGGAGGTTGCTAGTGACCAAAACGCCACAGTAGACGTATTTTGGTCATAAACGTCTTCAACCACATTCCAGAAGAAAGGTCGCTATAGTCAGTTTTATGATCGCCAGCTTTTGACCTTCTATTTTGGTCACAAAAAGGTCGCAAATGAAAAACCATGACCTTTCAGTGACCAATAGTGGTGGTCACAAGTTGACATATTTCTTGTAGTGTGGTGTAATTCTCCCACCATGAGGCTGCTGGTCCATCCAATTGGTGTGCGGCAAAACGCACCTTCTCAGCATTTGTGCAACCTGCGGTGGTCAACTCCCTTCCAATCCTGCGCAGCCAATCATCAGCAACTATTTACTCGGTGCTACTGGAAAACACAGGGCGGCTGCAGCCTCAGAAAACGGGTAAGTATCAAACTGGGGGTGGTGGCGGTGGGTTGTTGTTGTTGTTGTTTGTTGCCTTGGTTCTGACTAACAACTGCATCAAGGCATTCTGCTACTGGATCAACTGAGTGAGCTCCGGTGGGAAAGCAAAACCTGGGGTCACGTCTCGGAGGCATCTGATGGGTTTAGAGGGAAGAGATTAGAATAGAATGAGGTCTAATGAGAAAACACTACCCATATGCACATGAGACAAACACAATCATATCATATCACTCAATCAATCAAGCAAGGGCATACAATCGGTCTAACTATCATTACAGTGCTCGGACTACTAATATTTACATGGGGGTGTACTACTAATAGTATGGTGGTCTACTAGAAATTTTGATCGGTGGAAGACTCCATGATATCCGCTCCAGCTTCGTCTTCATAGTCATCATCACTACTATCCGGGTCGGAGTCGGTGCTCGATGATGATGTAGTCTTCAGAACGAATCTCCTTGGGTTCGTCGTCTTCTCCTCCTGGCGCGGGTCTCCCATAAAAACTCCTAGCTTCCTTATCATGTCGTCATTCCTCTCCACAAGTATCATCATTTC
>NC_053023.1:66479731-66568183 GCF_003073215.2 Triticum urartu | reverse complement strand
CATCTATCTACAATCAAACATAAACAAGCAAGATACTATCAGGTACTAAGTTCATGATAAGTTTAAGTTCAATTAATCAAATTACTTAAGAACTCCCACTTAGATAGACATCCCTCTAATCCTCTAAGTGATCACGTGATCCAAATCAACTAAACCATGTCCGATCATCACGTGAGATGGAGTAGTTTCATTGGTGAACATCGCTATGTTGATCATATCTACTATATGATTCACGCTCGACCTTTCGTTCTCCGTGTTCCGAGGCCATATCTGTATATGCTTGGCTCGTCAAGTATAACTTGAGTATTCCGCGTGTGCAACTGTTTTGCACCCGTTGTATTTGAACGTAGAGCCTATCACACCCGATCATCATGTGGTGTCTCAGCACGAAGAACTTTCGCAACGATGCATACTCAGGGAGAACACTTCTTGATAATTAAGTGAGAGATCATCTTATAATGCTACCATCAATCAAAGCAAGATAAGATGCATAAAAGATAAACATCACATGCAATCAATATAAGTGATATGATATGGCCATCATCATCTTGTGCCTGTGATCTCCATCTCCGAAGCACCGTCATGATCACCATCATCACCGGCGCGACACCTTGATCTTCATCGTAGCATCGTTGTCGTCTCGCCAATCTTATGCTTCTACGACTATCGCTACCGTTTAGTGATAAAGTAAAGCATTACATCGCGATTGCATTGCATACAATAAAGCGACAACCATATGGCTCCTGCCAGTTGCCGATAACTCGGTTACAAAACATGATCATCTCATACAATAAAATTTAGCATCATGTCTTGACCATATCACATCACAACATGCCCTGCAAAAACAAGTTAGACGTTCTCTACTTTGTTGTTGCAAGTTTTACGTGGCTGCTACGGGCTTAAGCAAGAACCAATCTCACCTACGCATCAAAACCACAACGATAGTTTGCCAAGTTGATGCCGTTTTAACCTTCGCAAGGACCGGGCGTAGCCACACTTGGTTCAACTAAAGTTGGAGAAACAGTCACCCGCAAGCCACCTTTGTGCAAAGCACGTCGGGAGAACCGGTCTCGCGTAAGCGTACGCGTAATGTCGGTCCGGGCCGCTTCATCCAACAATACCGCCGAACCAAAGTATGACATGCTGGTAGGCAGTATGACTTATATCACCCACAACTCACTTGTGTTCTACTCGTGCATATAACATCAAACCATAAAACCTAGGCTCGGATGCCACTAATGGGTTTCGTAGTAATTTCAAAATTTTCCTACGCACACGCAAGATCATGGTGATGCATAGCAATGAGAGGGGAGAGTGTTGTCTACGTACCCTCGTAGACCGCAACGGAAGCGTTGGCGCAACATAGAGGAAGTAGTCGTACGTCTTCCCGATCCGACCGATCCAAGCACCGTTACTCCGGCACCTCCGAGTTCTTAGCACACGTACAGCTCGATGACGCTCCCCGGGCTTCGATCCAGCAAAGCTTCGGGGATGAGTTCCGTCAGCACAACGGCGTGGTGACGATGATGATGTTCTACCGACGCAGGGCTTCGCCTAAGCACTACAACGATATGATCGAGGTGGAATATGGTGGCCGGGGGCACCGCACACGGCTAAGGAACGATCACGTGGATCAACTTGTGTGTCTAGGGGTGCCCCATGCCCCCGTATATAAAGGATCCAAAAGGGGGGGTGCGGCCGGCCCTATGGTGGCGCGCAGCAGGAGTCCTACTTCCTACCGGGAGTAGGACTCCCTCCCGTTCCCTTGTTCCAACTAGGAGAGGTGGACGGAGAATAGGAAAAGGGGGGGCCGCCCGCCCCTCCTTCCTTGCCAATTCGGACTAGGGGAGAGGGGGCGCGGCCTGCCCTGGCAAGCCCCTTCCTCTTCTCGACATTAGGCCCATGAGACCCATTAACCCCCGGGGGGTTCCGGTAACCCCCCGGTGCTCCGGTTTTATCCGATACTTCTCCGGAACCCTTCCGGTGTCCGAATATAGTCATCTAATATATCAATCTTTATGTCTCGACCATTTTGAGACTCCTCGTCATGTCCGTGATCACATCCGGGACTCCGAACTAACTTCGGTACATCAAAATGCATAAACTCATAATAACTGTCATCGTAACATTAAGCGTGCGGACCCTACGGTTTGAGAACAATGTAGACATGACTGAGACACATCTCCGGTCAATAACCAATAGCGGGACCTGGATGCCCATATTGGCTCCTACATGTTCTACGAAGATCTTTATCGGTCAGACCGCATAACAACATACATTGTTCCCTTTGTCATCGGTATGTTACTTGCCCGAGATTCGATCGTCGGTATCCAATACCTAGTTCAATCTCGTTACCGGCAAGTCTCTTTACTTGTTCCTTAATACATCATCTCGCAACTAACTCATTAGTTGTGAGGGCCCAGATATACCTCTCCGACAATCAGAGTGACAAATCCTAATCTCGAAATACGCCAACCCAACAAGTACCTTCGGAGACACCTCTAGAGCACCTTTATAATCACCCAGTTACGTTGTGACGTTTGGTAGCACACAAAGTGTTCCTCCGGTAAACGGGAGTTGCATAATCTCATAGTCATAGGAACATGTATAAGTCATGAAGAAAGCAATAGCAACAAACTAAACGATCAAGTGCTAAGCTAACGGAATGGGTCAAGTCAATCACATCATTCTCCTAATGATGTGATCCCGTTAATCAAATGACAACTCATGTCTATGGTTAGGAAACATAACCATCTTTGATCAACGAGCTAGTCAAGTAGAGGCATACTAGTGACACTCTGTTTGTCTATGTATTCACACATGTATTATGTTTCCGGTTAATAGAATTCTAGCATGAATAATAAACATTTATCATGATATAAGGAAATAAATAATAACTTTATTATTGCCTCTAGGGCATATTTCCTTTAGTAAATCCCTTCACGGCCACTTGCAAGAGTGAGATCTGATAGAGATGATAATAATAAGATAAGTATTTTTTGTATTTTTATGATATAGATTGAAAGTAAAGATTGCAAAATAAAATAGATTGGAAACTTGTATGATGAAAAATAGACCCGGGGGCATAGGTTTCACTAGTGGCTTCTCTCAAGATAGCACAAGTATTACGGTGGGTGAACAAATTACTGTCGAGCAATTGATAGAAAAGCGAACAAATATGAGAATATCTAGGCATGATCATGTATATAGGCATCACGTCCACGACAAGTAGACCGACTCCTGCCTGCATCTACTACTATTACTCCACACATCGACCGCTATCCAGCATGCATCCAGAGTATTAAGTTCATAAGAACAGAGTAACGCCTTAAGCAAGATGACATGATGTAGAGGGATAAACTCATGAAATATGATATAAACCCCATCTTTTTATCCTCGATGGCAACAATACAATACATGTCATTTCCCTTTCTGTCACTGGGATCGAGAACCGCAAGATTGAACCCAAAGCTAAGCAATTCTCCCATTGCAAGAAAGATCAATCTAGTAGGCCAAACCAAACTGATAATTCAAAGAGACTTGCAAAGATAAACCAATCATACATAAAAGAATTCAGAGAAGATTCAAATATTGTTCATAGATAATCTGGATCATAAACCCACAATTCATCGGATCTCGACAAACACACCGCAAAAAGAAGAGTTACATCGAATAGATCTCCAAGAGAATCGAGGAGAACTTTGTATTGAGATCCAAAGAGAGAGAAGAAGCCATCTAGCTACTAGCTATGGACCCGAAGGTCTGAAGTAAACTACTCACACATCATCGGAGGGGCCATGGAGTTGATGTAGAGGCCCTCCGTGATCAATGCCCCCTCCGGCGGAGCTCCAGAAAAGGCCCCAAGATGGGATCTCTTTGGTACAGAAGGTTGCGGTGGTGGAAAGAGGGTTTCGTGGTGCTCCTGGATGTTTGCGGGGTATGTGAACATATATAGGAGGAAGAAGTAGGTCGGTGGAGCAACGAGGGGCCCACGAGGGGGAGGGCGCGCCCAGCGGGGTAGGCGCGCCCCCCTGCCTCGTGGCTGCCTTGTTGATTGCTTGACGTCCACTCCAAGTCCTCTGGATCACGTTTGTTCCAAAAATCACGTTCCTGAAGGTTTCATTCCGTTTGGACTCCGTTTGATATTCCTTTTCTACGAAACACTGAAATAGGCAAAAACAGCAATTTGGGCTGGGCCTCCGGTTAATAGGTTAGTCCCAAAAATAATATAAAAGTGTAAAATAAAGCCCATTAACATCCAAAACAGATAATATAATAGCATGGAACAATCAAAAATTATAGATACGTTGGAGACGTATCATAGACCGAAACGATTCTGCATCTACTACTATTACTCCACACATCGACCGCTATCCAGCATGCATCTAGAGTATTAAGTTCATAAGAACAGAGTAACGCGTTAGGCAAGATGACATGATGTAGAGGGATAAACTCAAGCAATATGATATAAACCCCATCTTTTTTATCCTCGATGGCAACAATACAATATGTGCCTTGCTGCCCCTGCTGTCACTGGTAAAGGACACCGCAAGATTCAACCCAAAGCTAAGCACTTCTCCCATTGCAAGAAAGATCAGTCTAGTAGACCAAACCAAACTGATAATTCAAAGAGACTTGCAAAGATATCAAATCATGCATATAAGAATTCAGAGAAGAATCAAATATTGTTCATAGATAAACTTGATCATAAACCCACAATTCATCGGATCTCGGCAAACACACCGCAAAAAGTATTACATCGAATAGATCTCCAAGAACATCGAGGAGAACTTTGTATTGAGATCCAAAGAGAGAGAAGAAGCCATCTAGCTAATAACTATGGACCTGAAGGTCTGTGGTAAACTACTCACACATTATCGGAGAGGCTATGGTGTTGATCTAGAAGCTCTCCTTGATCGAATGCCCCTCCGGCAGATCACCGGAAAAGGTCCCCAAATGGGATCTCACGGGTACAGAAGGTTGCGGCGGTGGAAAAGTGGTTTCGTGGCTCCCCTGGATGTTTTCAGGGTATAAGAGTATATATAGGCGAAAGAAGTAGGTCGGTGGAGCTACGAGGGACCCACGAGGGTGGGGGGCGTGCCGCCCTACCTCGTGGCCGCCTCGTTGCTTCCTTGACCTCCACTCCAAGTCTCCTGGATTGCGTTTGTTCCAAAAAAGATCCTTGCGAAGGTTTCATTCCGTTTGGATTCCGTTTGATATTCCTTTTCTGTGAAACACTAAAATAGGCAAAAAAAATAGCAATTTGCATTGGGCCTTCGGTTAATAGGTTAGTCCCAAAAATAATATAAAAGTGCATAATAAAGCCCATTAAACATCCAAAACAGATAATATAATAGCATGGAACAATCAAAAATTATATATATGTTGGAGACGTATCAGGGGGATCGATCATGGAGGGCTTCTACATCATCCTTGATGCCTTCTGATGATGCGTGAGTAACCACACACCTAGGGGTCCATAACTAGTAGCTATATGGCTTCTTCTCCCTCTTTGATCTTCAATACAATGTTATCCTCGATCTCCTTGGAGTTTTATCTGTTGTAACCTTCTTTTGCGGTGTGTTTGTTGGGATCCGACAAATTGTGGATTTATGATCAAATTACTCATTAAAATTAATTGAGTCTTTGTGAACTTTATTATGCATAATTACTATAGCTTTGTACTTCTCTCCGATCTATCCATTTGGTTTAGCCAACTAGATTGATTTATCTTCAATGGAAGAGGTGCTTTCTAATGGGTTCAATCTTGTGGTGTCCTCACCCAGTGACAGAAAGTGTAGCGAGGTACGGATAGCGTTGTTTCCATTAAGGGTAAAATGACGGGGTTTATTTATTCATTGAGTTTACTTTGTCTACATCATGTCATCTTGCTTAAGGCGTTACTTTGTTTGTTATGAACATAATACCATAGATGCATACTGGATAGAGATCAATTGGTGGAGTAATAGTAGTAGATGCGGGCAGGAGTTGGTCTACTTGTCACAGACATGAGGCCTATATACATGATCATTGCCATGAATACATCATAACTATGCGCTTTTCTATCAATTATCCAAAAGTAATTTGTTTACCGATCATATGCTATGTGTTCGAGAGAGAAATCTCTAGTGAAAACTATGACCCCGGGTCTACTTTTATCATATTGCTAAAAGATAAAAAACTTTGTTGCAATTTATTTACTTTTGTTTTAGTTTTCTTTTTTATCTATCTATCACTATCAGAATTAATCCTTACAAGTAACGAGTTCAAGGGGATTGGCAATCCTTTTGCACACGTTGGGTGCAAGTATTTGCTTTTTTGTGTGTTGGTGTTGTCGAAGGGAATTTGCTTGGTTCTCCTATTGGTTCGATAACCTTGGTTCTCACTAAGGGAAATACATCTCTACTGTACTGCTTCACCCTTCCTCTTCAGGGAAATCCCAACGCAGTTTACAAGTAGCATGACAGCCTCGAGCACGAGGAGAAGCACATGCACGACGGTGACTCGAGCAAGTCCATTCTCCGGTGAATTTCGTCCCCGCTGTGGTTCCCGCCACACTGACGATGAGGGATATGGCTTCATCCGGCAACCCCACGTGCCCATCATCACCACCTCGTTGTGATGGTCTCTTCGGTGCAGGTTTCATTCCCGCGCGCAGCTGCCCATCGCACATGAAGCCTCCTCCTCCTAGTGCCATCATCTTCTCTTGGGTGTCACCGCTATAGCATTGTTGGCATGGCCGACGCTGACATGGAGGTGGTCTGCTATCTACCTGGCTGCAACCTGCTTGTTCGCTTGTCACTTCCCAAATACAGGTCCTCCCCCCATGCCTTTTTGATTTCCCGTTTGTTTACCATTTTCCTACTGAATGTTTTAGTTTCCTGCCCTGGTGTGGAAATGATTGCTGCCATGGAAAATTTTATTGAGAAAATGGCTAATTGTATGCATTATCTTTCATGTGTATGTGCAAAAAAACTGTACCTGAAATGGTGTGGAGAATGGCTATTTTCTCCACATTTTGGAATCTCTAAATGCATGGTAAATAAAAAAACATACTTTGCCATGAAGTGTTGCCATGGCAACTAGTTTTAGATGCCAACTTTTTATTGTGTTTTTTGCACCCGGGAATCTCACATTATGTGTGCAATTACTTTTTGTAGTATCTTATAGATGACATTTTCATGTCCTACTACAATTTTTTCATGATCTTTATAATGGACATGGCAAGTTTTGACATACATCTGACATGGCAATTGTTTGTTCATATCTTGTGTTTTACTTAACATACTTGGCATTTGTCTCATACTCCCTCCGTCCCAAAATTCTTGTCTTACATTTGTCTAGATACAGATGTATCTAACACTAAAGCGTAACTAGATACATCCGTATTTAGACAAATCTGAGACAAATTTTTTGGGACGGAGGGAGTACATAACATGGCAAATTTAATAAAAATATCATGGCAAATTTTTTAATGAATTTGCTAGGGCAATTCTTGATATAAATTTGCCATGGCAAATTCTGAGTTACATACGTGGCATTTTTCTCATACATAACATAGCAAATTTAATTAAATAATATGGCAATCTTTGATATCAATTTTCCATGGTAAATTTTTATATGAATTTTCCATGGCAACTTTTGGTTCATAACTAGTGTTTACTTTACATACATGGCATTTCCCTCACACAGAACATGGCGAATTTCATTACAACACCATGGAAATTTTTTATATGAATTTGCCATGGTAATTTTTTGTTATTAACTTGTGTTTACTTCACATACATGACATTTTTTTCATACAAAACATGGCAAGTTTAATTTAAAGTGGCAATCTTTGATATGAATTTGTCATGGATTTTTTTATATGAATTGACATGGCAACTATAACATCCCAAATTTTCAATTTGGAATGTTATACACTAGATCATCATTGCATGTCATATTTTATTGCATTTTGGTTGATCCAGAAAATTCTACGCAACTCGAGGACCCTCGGAGAGAGTTGGGGATTTCGTTATTTTCATATTTGACTTTTCTCAAATTTTGAAAATAGGATCATTTGATTTTAATTATTTTATCTTCAATTATTTCTATTACAAAAATATGAGAGAGGGAATAAAATGACTTTCCTAAAACAAAGAAATATTGAGGATTTAATAAAAAATCAAATAAGATTTTATTTTGGTTTTATTTGCTATTTTTTTGAATTTAGGAAAAATGTGCGTTTTTCAAAATTGCATTTAGGCCCCAAATAAATGTTCATCATGTGCGGCTTGATTTTAGAAGCCGGGAAAAAATTATTTTGGGATTTTTGGAGTCCTTTTAATATTCCTTTTGTTTTTATTCTGAGCGTAACTATTTAAAAAATGCAACCGACCTAACGGGCCGTGTCCGACAAGGACACTTGGCCCGGCCGGCTTTATAAGCCGGGGGAGGCCCAACCGAACCCCCCAAACCCTAGCCGCCCTAGCCACCTCGCCGCCCGCATCGCCGCCCCGAGCCGACCCCGCCGGACCGCCGCCCCGCCGCTCGCCGGAGGTAGACCTCGCCGCCGCTGGTTTTTCTCGAAAAAACGATCGGTTTTCCGTCGGTTTTGTTCGGTTTTTTAAGTTTCATTTTTTAATAGATCGGTTTTTCTAGTTTATTTATTTAGCAAGCGTTCACTCGTTCGTTCGTTTTAACAAACACGTTCATCGTTTAGATCCAGTTAACAAACGTCTGTTCGTCGTTTTATTTTTCTCGGATTAAATCCGCGATTTTTCTGATCGCGATTCCTGATCCGTTTTTCGTTCTAGTATAACTTTTCGCTCGTTTATCGGAATCAGGCGATTCGAGTGCGTGGGCGTGGAGTTTCGTCTCGAAACCCTCTTTCCGTTTAACCAACTCAAACAAGTTTTTGCCACTGTAAAAATTGTTGTAGATCCATAATAGTAAAAGAATCCTGTTTCTTTTGCCGTTTGTCTTTCGTTGCTTCGTTCGATTTGATTCTTTTTGCCAACCGGAGTTCTTAAGTTGAACTTTCTGGTTAGATCTCTTATTCGAGTTTTACCTGTGCATTAGTTGAGTACTTATTGTATGCTTGTTTGTTTGCGATAGAGTACCCGGAGTGCGCCGCTTGCTACTTCGAATCGCTAGGTTTCCCGGATCACTAGCAAGGCAAGTAACACTTTGATCATGTTTTCCCACTACCCAGTTTTATTGCATTAGATCAATACTCACACATTGCATGATTAGGATCTAATTAAATTGTGGGTTTGGGAAGTAGTTGAGGTAGTTCATATTACCTGTTTATTATCAAACCTTTGGGAGTTACATCTATGTTGCTTATTATGCTATGCTATGCTAGTAGACGTGGATTGGGTGAGTGAAATCCATGACAGATGTGAGTTTGTTAAATTAATGGTTTATCTAAGGTGGCAACTTAAATACACATCTGGGTGGATTGAGGCACCTGGGTATTCCAGCGATTGGATTGTTAGTTTTTTTGGACCGCCACCCAGGCTCAAAGGGATCATGAGATTATTCATGCTAGAAACTTCCGTGTGCAGCCACAAGCTACTATGGGCTCTAGCATAGTTGATTAAGTTGTGCGAACTCTTACAGTGGTAGACTAGCAGATGTAGGGGAAAGTAGGTGTAACGGTCTACCCGATCGTAAGGTGCTAGTGCTTCTAAAAGACTATGTCTCGGTCATCCGTTTCTCAAACACCCTGTAGTGCGAGAATCCCAACGGAGGAGATCGAGTCTTGTGGGGAAAAGTGCGCAAACCTCTATAGAGTGTATAAACTAATCATGGTTAGCCGTGTCCCCGGTTATGGACATCTTGAGTATCTAGTACTTGGATTATCATGTGAATCTCATCATGTTACTCTAAATTAATTTTGTTGGGTTTTGTTTAATAATGATGCTTAATTGGGATTGAGAATGCTGTCGACCATTCTCAATGTTTAACAACTACCATGTTAGTTAAATAAAATTTATTCCTTTGTAGTAGGGAAAATTTGGCTTGACGCAAAACTGTAACTATAGAGCTTTCCACCAGCCAAATATGCATATAGTATAGTCTATATCTTTCATTACTCTATATGTGTTACTTTGCCAGCATATTCCATGTGCTGACCCGTTTCGGGCTGCAACGTTCATGTTGCAGACTTTTCAGACGACGATTAAGGTGCCTTTAGGTCGTGGTTCTATACTCAGTGATGCCATTGGAGTTGATGGACTCACTTATCTTCCAAGCCTTTCGCTGTTATCGTTATTAGATGGCCTTAAGCCATATTTATGTAATAAGTTCTCTTTTGAGACACTCGATGTAATAAGTGTGTGATTGCTACTCTGTTATAAATCCTTCAAGTACTGTGTGGTGTCAGCATTACTGATCCAGGGATGACACCTGAGCACAGAGATTGGACCGTTTGAGGTCTGGTCGCTACAAGATGGTATCAGAGCACACGCTGACTGTAGGACACGACCACTAAGCTTAAGACCTAGATCACTACTCACTCTCTTCTCATTTTGATTTCTCATCTTTTCTGCTCTTTTAGGATGGCGGATGCAAGGAACAATTTCACGCAACCGGATGAAGATACACCCTTTGGACGTCACTTGAAGGAAGTTACTAGATACCTGAACATAGGAGTACCAAGCTTCACCGGAACCTACAACGCCACTTTACCTGAAGAAGAGCGCTGGATGATTCAAGTTCAAGTTCCAGGAAGGACGTTCATGCCAGTCACTGAGCCCATAGAGTTTTCTTTTGATGCACCAACTTGGAATCTAGGAAAGAGCATGGCAGCTCACATCGCCATGGGACACATTGGAGAAGTTTACCGCAATGATCTCAAGGATACTATCTACCAGATTTGTGGGCGCCGAGATGAGCACTGGGAGATGATCAGCACCAGGAAGGATAGATCAGTTGCAGCTTTTATCTAGGAGTTAAACCAGCACATTCGATGTCAGGAGAACCAGATGTGCGCCGACATGATAGATCTGAAGAAGGGGAGGACAAGAATCAAGGAACTGGAGGAAGAACTCAAGGCTACACGTGAAGATTATGAAGAGGAAATCGAAGTACTGGTGGACAAGAATGCCGACTTAACAATGAAGATCGGAATATTTATGGGAGGCCCTACACTAGTAGAAGAAGACGAAGAACCCAAGGAGATTTGCCCAGAAGACTACATCATCATCGACGACACCGACTCGGATCCAGATGATAGCGATGATGACTATGTTGATGAAGATGGAGCAGATATCATGGAGTCTGCAACCGAAGAATATTTCTAGTAGACCACCCCTCAGTAGTAGTAGTCCACCATGTAAATATAGTAGTCCAAGCACTTTTGCGATAGTTAGATCGCTTGTATGCCCTTGTTTGATTGAATGAAGTGAATTGTTTGCTTTTGTCTCATGAGCATATGGGTAGTGTTTTCTCTCTAGACCCCTCTCTATTCTTAAATCTCATCTTTTCTAAACCCTTAGATGCCTCCGAGACATGACCCCGGATTTACCTTCCCCCCGGAGCTCACCCAGTTGATCCAGCAGCAGAACACATTGATGCAGTTGCTAGTCCAGAATCAGAATCAGGGGAACAACAATAACAACCCACCACCACCACCACCTGTTGATCACTTAGCCCGTTTTCTTAGGCTGAATCCACCGGTGTTTTCCAGTAGCACTGAGCCGATAGTAGCAGATGATTGGCTTCGCAAGATAGCAAGGGAGTTGACCACAGCAGGATGCACAGATGCGGAAAAGGTGAAGTTTGTCGCACATCAGCTTGAAGGACCTGCAGCATCATGGTGGGAGAATTTCACAACCACTTTCCCTATCGACACTGTCACATGGGACCAGTTCCAGCAGGCTTTCCGTACTGCCATGTTTCAGCAGGAGCTATAACCATGAAGAAGCGAGAGTTCCGCAACTTGCGCCAAGGAGGACGGACAATTGCCCAATATGTGGAGGACCTTAGTAAGCTAGCACGTTATGCCCCAGATGACGTTGCTACGGACGCAGCTAAGCAGGAGAAGTTTCTGGAAGGACTAAATCATGAGTTGAGCATGCAGTTGATGGTAGCAACCTTCAATAACTACCAGGAGTTGGTAGACCATGCTCTCATGATTGAAGGGAAGTAGCAGTAGATTGAGAATCGCAAGAGGAAGTATGGACAAGGGAAGTACAATTCAGGAGCTCAGCAGAAGCCACGTTTTACCCCTAGGCCGGGAGGACATTTTCAGCATACCCATGGAGGAGGTAGCTCACACAATCACAATGGCAGCAAGAATGGTAATGGGAATGGAGCAAGCAACGGCCAGAACCGCACAAACCCATCAACCCCAGCCAAAAGAGACCTGAGCCAAGTCACTTGTTTCAAGTGCCAGAAGACCGGACATTATGCAAATGAATGTCCTGCATCCCAGAATGGAAATGGCAATGGAAGCTCTGGGAAGAAGCCGAACCCTTTCAACAGGGGACAGGTGAACCACGTTAACGTGGAGGAGGTTGAAGAGCAGCCGGATGCAGTAATCGGTAAGTTTTTGGTTAAGTCAATTACTGCACTCGTTCTTTTCGATACTGGTGCATCGCATTCATACATATCAAGGGGATTTGTGGATAAGTATAACCTGCCCACCAAAGTTCTTAGAACACCTATGTTAGTAAGCTCACCAGGAGCGGAGTATATGGCTAGCCAGGGATATTTTCAAGTGCCATTGAGTATAGGTAGGCATGTGTTTCCCTCGGATTTGATCATTTTGGAATCACAAGGATTGGATGTAATTCTGGGTATGGATTGGCTGTCGATGTATGGAGGAAACATCGATTGCGCCAGTAAGACAATTTTGCTTACCGCCCCAGAAGGAAGAAGGATCAAGTATGTATCCTGGCATGTGCCGAAGAGGACTCAAGTAAATTGTCTAACAGGAGTTGTGTAGGAGGAAGTACCAGTAGTGAAGGATTTCCCTGATGTATTTCGAGAAGAGTTGCCAGGCATGCCACTGGATAGAGATATTGAATTTTTGATTGAGCTTTTTCCAGGCACAGGGCCAATATCTAAGAGACCATACAGGATGCCCGCAAAGGATTTGGTGGAGATTAAGAAGAAGATTAAGGAGTTACTGGATAAAGGTTATATTCGCCCAAGTTCTTCACCTTGGGGATCGCCAGTACTTCTAGTGGAGAAGAAGGATGGATCGTTAAGGATGGTTGTTAATTATCGAGGATTGAATGAAGTAACCATCAAGAACAAGTACCCATTATCGATGATCTATGATCTATTTGATCGATTGCAAGGAGCTAAGGTATTTTCCAAGATCGACCTGCGATCAGGGTACCATCAGTTGAAGATTTGAGAACAGGATATACCTAAGACGGCTTTTACCACCAGGTATGCGCTCTACGAGTATACCGTTATGTCATTTGGTCTGACTAACGCACCAGCATATTTTATGAACATGATGAACAAAGTGTTTATGGAGTTTTTGGATAAGTTCGTCGTAGTGTTCATCGATGATATCCTGGTTTACTCAAAGAA
Source organism: Triticum urartu (assembly GCF_003073215.2). NCBI lineage: Eukaryota > Viridiplantae > Streptophyta > Magnoliopsida > Poales > Poaceae > Triticum > Triticum urartu. The sequence continues at coordinate 66,554,647 of NC_053023.1, read as the reverse complement.
TGAAGAGGAGCATAAGGAGCATTTGCGTTTGGTACTTGGTAAGCTCAGAGAACATCAGTTATATGCCAAGTTTAGCAAATGTGAGTTTTGGTTGAAGGAAGTTGGATTTCTCGGACACGTTATATCCGGAGAAGGTATAGCAGTAGATCCCACTAAGGTTGACACTGTGACAAATTGGGAAGCCCCAACAACAGTTGGAGAGATCCGGAGTTTTCTTGGACTCGCAGGATACTACCGGAGATTTATTGAAAATTTCTCGAAGATTGCGAAGTCTATGATAGAATTGTTGAAGAAGGACACCAAGTTCATATGGACTGAGGAATGTGAGGCCAGTTTCCAGGAGCTGAAGAAACGTTTGGTTACATCACCTGTGTTGATTTTGCCAGATCAGACCAAGGATTATGAGGTGTATTGCGACGCTTCACGTCGAGGACTTGGAGCAGTGCTTATGCAAGAAGGAAGAGTTGTTTCATATGCCTCACGACAGCTTAAGCCTCATGAGTTGAATTATGCCACGCATGATTTGGAGTTAGCAGCCATAGTGCATGCATTGAAAACCTGGAGACACTTTCTCATTGGAAACCATTGTGAGGTGTACACGGATCACAAGAGTTTGAAGTATATTTTCACACAGAAGGAGTTAAACCTCAGACAAAGGAGATGGTTGGAGCTCATCAAGGATTATGATATGAGATTGCATTATCACCCTGGAAAGGCTAACGTAGTAGCTGATGCGCTGAGTCATAAAAGTCATGTCAACATCCTAATGACGGGAGATTTACCAAGGGAGTTAGCCGAAAACCTTCGTGAGCTATGTTTGGAGATAATTCCGAGAGGCTATGTAGCAGCATTGGAGATTCAGTCTACTTTGATGGATAAGATCAGAGAAGCCCAGAAGACTGACAAGGAGATTGCTTCTATCAAGGAGAAAATGAGCAAAGGAAAAGCTAAAGGATTTCGTGAGGATTGAGCACGATACCTTATGGTTTGAAGACCGTGTTTATGTGTCCAACGACCCGGAGATCAGGAAGTTGATTCTGCAAGAGGCCCATGATTCACCATATTCGATTCACCCAGGAAATACCAAGGTGTATTTGGATTTGAAGGATATTTTCTGGTGGACCGGAATGAAGAAGGATATTGCGGAGTATGTAGCAGTTTGTGATGTATGTCAGAGAGTAAAGGCAGAACATCAGAAGCCAGCAGGATGGCTACAGCCATTGCCGATACCCGAATGGAAGTGGGATAAGTTAGGCATGGATTTTATTACAGGATTGTCCAGAACACGTTCAGGCTATGACTCGATTTGGGTTGTAGTCGATCGTTTGACAAAGGTAGCTCATTTCATTCCAGTGAAGACTACCTATACCAGTGCAAAGTTGGCCAAGATATACATGACCAAAATCGTATGTCTGCATGGAGTTCCAAGGAGCATTGTATTAGATAGAGGAACCCAATTTACCTCAAAGTTCTGGAATCAGTTGCATTAAACTTCGGGTACCAGGCTAGAATTTAGTACATCTTTCCATCCGCAGACAGATGGACAGACCGAGAGAGTCAATCAGATTTTGGAGGATATGCTTAGAGCTTGTGCGCTAGATTACGGATCTAGTTGGGATGAGAATTTTCCATATGCAGAGTTCTCTTACAACAATAGTTATCAATCCAGTTTGAAGATGGCCCCTTTCGAAGCCTTGTACGGAAGGAGGTGCAGGACCCCATTGGCGTGGGATGAAGTTGGAGACCGTCAGTTGTTTGGACCAGATCTGATTAAGGAGTCTAAGCAGAAAGTAAAATTGATTCGCGATAGGCTCAAGGTAGCCCAGTCCAGGCAGAAGTGCTATGCAGATTCTAAACGCAAGGAGACAGTTTACGAAGTCGGAGACCGAGTTTATCTTCGAGTATCTCCACTTCGAGGAGTTAAGCGTTTTGGAGTTAAGGGAAAGTTAGCGCCACATTTTGTAGGACCATACAAGGTTTTGGAGCGTATGGGAGAAGTGGCCTACAAATTGGAATTGCCTGAAGGATTGTCAGGAGTTCACAACGTGTTCCACGTTTCCCAGATGAAGAAGTGGCACGCAGAGATGGCTGATATACCACTGAGAGATACAGTGCCACTGGAAGCGATTCAGTTGGACAGTGATTTGACCTATGAGGAGAAACCAGTTAAGATTCTTGATTATGCCAGTCGAGTCACCCACAGCAAGGTTATTAAGTTTTGCAAAGTTCAGTGGAGCCACCACACGGAGGATGAAGCCACCTGGGAGCGAGAGGAAGAATTGCTGAAGGACCACCCTCACCTATTTTCTAGCCAACCCGAATCTCGAGGGCAAGATTCATCTTAAGGGGGGTAGGTTTGTAACATCCCAAATTTTCAATTTGGAATGTTATACACTAGATCATCATTGCATATCATATTTATTGCATTTTGGCTGATCCTAGAAAATTCTACGCAACTCGAGGACCCTCGGAGAGAGTTGGGGATTTCGTTATTTTCATATTTGAGTTTTCTCAAATTTTGAAAATAGGATCATTTGATTTTAATTATTTTATCTTCAATTATTTCTATTACAAAAATATGAGAGAGGGAATAAAATGACTTTCCCAAAACAAAGAAATATTGAGGATTTAATAAAAAATCAAACAAAATTTTATTTTGGTTTTATTTGCTATTTTATTTGAATTTAGGAAAAATGATCGTTTTTCAAAATTGCACTTAGGCCCCAAATAAATGTTCATCCTGTGCGGCTTGATTTTAAAAGCCGGGGAAATTTTATTTCGGGATTTTTGGAGTCCATTTAGTATTCCTTTTGTTTTTTTCCTGAGCGTAACTATTTTAAAAAAACGCAACCGACCTAACGGGCCGTGTCCGACCCGGACACTTGGCCCGGCCAGCTTTATAAGCCGGGGGAGGCCCAGCCGAACCCCCCCAAACCCTAGCCGCCCTAGCCACCTCGCCGCCCGCGCCGCCGCGCCTCGCCGCCCGCGCCGCCGCCCCACGCCGACCCCGCCGCCCGGCCGCTCGTCGGAGGTAGACCTTGCCGCCGCCGGTTTTTCTCGAAAAACCGATCGGTTTTCCGTCGGTTTTGTTCGGTTTTTTAGTTTCGTTTTTCTGAATAGATCAGTTTTTCCGGTTTATTTATTTAGCGAGCGTTCGCTCGTTCATTCATTTTAACGAACGCGTTCATCGTTTAGATCCAGTTAACGAACGTCCGTTCGTTAATCTGTTCATCATTTTCTTTTTCTCAGATTAAATCCGTGATTTTTCTGATCGGGATTCCTGATCCATTTTTAGTTCTAGTATAACTTTTCGCTCGTTTATCGGAATCAGGCGATTCGAGTGCGTGGAGTTTCGTCTCGAAACCCTCTTTCCGTTTAACCAACTCAAACAAGTTTTTGCCACTGTAAAAATTGTTGTAGATCCATAATGGTAAAAGAATCCTGTTTCTTTTGCCGTTTGTCTTTCGTTGCTTCGTTCGATTTGATTCTTTTTGCCAACCGGAGTTCTTAAGTTGAACTTTCTGGTTAGATCTCTTATTCGAGTTTTACCTGTGCATTAGTTGAGTACTTATTGTATGCTTGTTTGTTTGCGATAGAGTACTCGGACTACGCCGCTTGCTACTTCGAATCGCTAGGTTTCCCGGATCATCAGCAAGGCAAGTAACACTTTGACCATACTTCCAATTACCCAGTTTTATTGCATTAGATCAATCCTCACACCAATGCATGTTTAGGATCTAATTGAATTGTGGGTTCTGGGAAGTAGTTGAGGTAGTACCTATTACCTGTTTACTATCAAACCTTTGGGAGTTACTTCTACATTTGCTTATTATGCTATGCTATGCTATGCTAGTAGACGTGGATTGGGTGAGTGTATCCATGACAGATGTGAGATTGTTAAATTAATGGTTTATCTAAGGTGGAAACTTAAATACACATCTGGGTGGATTGAGGCACCTGGGTATTCCAGTGATTGTTCAGTTTTTTTGGACCGCCACCCAGGCTCAAAGGGATCATGAGATTATTCATGCTAGAAACTTCCGTGTGCAGCCACAAGCTACTATGGGCTCTAGCATAGTTGATTAAGTTGTGCGAACTCTTACAGTGGTAGACTAGCAGATGTAGGGGAAAGTAGGTGTAACGGTCTACCCGATCGTAAGGTGCTAGTGCTTCTAAAAGACTATGTCTCGGTCATCCGTTTCTCAAACACCCTGTAGTGCGAGAATCCCAACGGAGGAGATCGAGTCTTGTGGGGAAAAGTGCGCAAACCTCTATAGAGTGTATAAACTAATCATGGTTAGCCGTGTCCCCGGTTATGGACATCTTGAGTATCTAGTACTTGGATTATCATGTGAATCTCATCATGTTACTCTAAATTAATTTTGTTGGGTTTTGTTTAATAATGATGCTTAATTGGGATTGAGAATGCTGTCGACCATTCTCAATGTTTAACAACTACCATGTTAGTTAAATAAAATTTATTCCTTTGTAGTAGGGAAAATTTGGCTTTACGCAAAACTGTAACCATAGAGCTTTCCACCAGCCAAATATGCATATAGTATAGTCTATATCTTTCATTACTCTATATGTGTTACTTTGCCAGCATATTCCATGTGCTGACCCGTTTCGGGCTGCAACGTTCATGTTGCAGACTTTTCAGACGACGATTAAGGTGCCTTTAGGTCGTGGTTCTATACTCAGTGATGCCGTTGGAGTTGATGGACTCACTTATCTTCCAAGCCTTCCGCTGTTATCGTTATTAGATGGCCTTAAGCCATATTTATTGTAATAAGTTCTCTTTTGAGACACTCGATGTAATAAGTGTGTGATTGCTACTCTGTTATAAATCCTTCAAGTACTGTGTGGTGTCAGCATTACTGATCCAGGGATGACACCTGAGCACAGAGATTGGACCGTTTGAGGTCTGGTCGCTACAGCACGCCTGGTTCATAACTAGTGTTTACTTTACACACATGGCACTTTCCTCATTAAGAACATGGCAATTTTTTAAAATACCATGTCAATTTTTATATGTATTTTCCATGGCACTTTTCTTGTTCATACTTTTGTGCTTCAGTTGTCCATTCTATATACGAACATGGCAAAGAACAACTGGTATTGTATTGGTAAAAAATTATTAAAAATGTTGGGGAACGTAGCAATAATTCAAAATTTTCCTACGTGTATCAATCTAGGAGATACTAGCAATGAGAGAGAGGGAGTGCATCTTCATACCCTTGAAGATCGCTAAGCGGAAGCGTTACAAGAACATGGTTGGTGGAGTCGTACACGCAGCGATTCAGATCGCGGTCGATTCCTATCTAACCGCCGAACAACGGCGCCTCCGCGTTCAACACACGTATAATTCAAAATTTTCCTACGTGTATCAATCTAGGAGATACTAGCAATGAGAGAGAGGGAGTGCATCTTCATACCCTTGAAGATCGCTAAGCGGAAGCGTTACAAGAACATGGTTGGTGGAGTCGTACACGCAGCGATTCAGATCGCGGTCGATTCCTATCTAACCGCCGAACAACGGCGCCTCTGCGTTCAACATACGTATAGCCCGTGGACATCTCCTTCTTCTTGATCCAGCAAGGGGATAGGAGAAGTTGAGGGAGAACTCCGACAGCATGACGACGTGGTGGTGATGGAGCTCCTGGTTCTCCGGCAGGGCTTCGCCAAGCACTACGGAGGAGGAGGGGTGTAGGAGAGGGGGAGGGGCTGCGCCAGCGGAAGGGTGCGGCTGCCCTCTCTCTCCATCACTATATATAGGGGGAGGGGGTGGAGTAGGCGCACTAGGGTTCCCTAGGGGAGGGGCAGCGGCCACAGGGGAAACCCTAGATGGATTTGGGCGCCCCCACCCCTAGGAAACTTGCCCCCCAAGCCGGGAGGGGTGGCTGCCCTAGGGGAGGCACCCCCACCTCTCCAAGTTACGTGAGATGGGGTGGGAGGGGGCTCATCCCCTTAGTGGGCTGATGTGCCCCCTCCCCTTGGCCCATAAGGCCCTCCAACGCTTGTCGGGGCCTTCGAAACCCCTTTCAAACACGCTGGTCGTCACCCGGTACCTCCGGAACAATTCCGGACTCCAATACCCTTCGTCCAATATGTCGATCTTCACCTCCGGACCATTCCGGAACTCCTCGTCACATCCAAGATCTCATCCGGGACTCCGAACAACCTTCGGTAACCACATACTATTTCCCATAACAACTCTAGCGTCACCGAACCTTAAGTGTGTAGACCCTATGGGTTCGGAAAACATGCAGACATGACCGAGACATCTCTCCGGCCAATAACCAATAGTGGGATCTGGATACCCATATTGGCTCCCACATGTTCCACGATGATCTCAACGGATGAACCACGATGTCGGGGATTCAATCAATCCCCTATACAATTCCCTTTGTCTATCGGTATGTTACTTGCTCGAGATTCGATCATCGGTGTCCTCATACCTCGTTTAATCTTGTTACTGGCAAGTCTCTTTACTCGTTCCGTAACGCATGATCCCGTGTCTAACTCCTTAGTCACATTGAGCTCATTATGATGATTCATTACCGAGTGGGCCCAGAGATACCTCTCCGTCATACGGAGTGACAAATCCCAGTCTCAATTCGTGCCAACCCAACAGACACTTTCGCGAGATACCTGTAGTGCACCTTTATAGCCACCCAGTTACTTTGCTGACGTTTGTACACCAAAGCATTCCTACAGTAATCCGGGAGTTTTACACAGGTCTTCCTTTGAAAAACTCCATTCAAACAACCCTTTATTCTTTGTAGAAATTCTACATCATTTCCGATCAACAATATGTCATCCATATATACCTATCAGAAATGTTGTAGTGCTCCCACTCACTTTCTTGCACATACAAGTTTCTTGCAAACTTCGTATAAACCCAAATGCTTTGATTGCCTCATCAAAGCATATGTTCCAACTCCGAGATGCTTGCTCCAGTCCATAGAAGGATTGCTGGAGTTTGCATACCTTTTAGCATCCTTAGGATTGACAAAAACCTTTTGGTTGTATCACATACAACCTTTCCTCACGGAAACCGTCAAGGAAACTTTGTTTTGACATCCATCTGCCTGATTTCGTAAATGAAATGCAGCAACTGCTAACATAGTTCTAACAGACTTTAGCATCGCTATGATTGAGAGAGTCTCATCATAGTCAACTCCTTGAACTTGTCGAAACTTCTTTGAGACAAGTCGAGCTTCACAAATGGTGACATTACCATCAGCGTCTGTCTTCTTCTTAAAGATCCATTTATTCTCAATGGCTTGCCGTTCATCGGGCAAGTCCACCAAAGTCCATACTTTGTTCTCATACATGGATCCTATCTCGGATTTCATGGCTTCCAGCCATTTGTTGGAATCCGGGCCCACCATCGCTTCTTCATAGCTCATAGGTTCATCGTTGTCCAACAACATGACCTTTAAGACAGGGTTACCACTGAGAAGTTGTACACACCCTTGTCGACCTACGAGGTTCGATAGTAATTTGATCTAAAGCTTCATGATAATCATCATTAGCTTTCTCTTCAACTGACGTAGTTGCCACAGAAACATCTTTCTGTGTTGCGCTATTCTCTGGTTGAAGTGAAGGTTCAACAACCTCATCAAGTTCTATCTTCCTCCCACTCAATTCTTTTGAGAGAAACTCTTTCACGAGAAAGGACCTGTTCTTAGCGACAAACACTTTGCCCTTAGATCTGAGATAGAAGGTATACCCAATCGTCGTGTTTGGGTATTCTATGAAGATACAATTTTCCGCTTTGGGTTCGAGCTTTTCTGACCGAAGCCTATCGACATAAGCATCATAGCCCCAAACCTTAAGAAACAACAACTTTGGTTTCTTGCCAAACCATAGTTCATACGGTGTCGTCTCCACGGACTTAGATGGTGCCCTATTTAAAGTGAATGTAATTGTCTTTAATGCATAACCCCAAAAATAGTGGTAGATTGGTAAGAGACATCATACACCATATCCAAGGTTCGATTACGACGTTCGGACACACCATCATGCTATGGTGTTTCCAGGCGGCGTCAACTGTGAAATGATTCCACCTTGTCTTTAGTGATTGCCAAACTCATAACTCAGATACTTTCCCTTTGATTAGATCGAAGGAACTTGATCTTCTTGTTACGATGATTCTCAACTTCACTCTGAAATTGCTTGAACTTTTCAAACATTTAAGACTTATGCTTCATTAAGTAAATATACCCATATCTATTCAATTCACCGATAAAGGTGAGAAAATAACGATATCCACCGCGCGCGTCAACACTCATCGGACCGCTCACATCAGCACGTATGATTTCCAACAAGTCACTTGCCTGTTCCATTGTTCCAAAGAACGGGGTTTAGTCATCTTGCCAAAGAGGCATGGTTCGCATGTGTCAAGTGATTCAAAATCAAGTGACTTCAAAAGTCCATTAGCATGGAGGTTCTTTCATGCGCCTTACACCAATATGGCCTAAGCGGCAGTGCCACATGAAAGTGGTACTATCATTATCAACTCTACATCTTTTGGCATCAATGTTATGAACATGTGTATAACTACGACCGGGATTCAATAAACCATTCACATTGGGTGCATGACCATAGAAGGTATTATTCATGTAAACAGAATAACCATTATTCTCTGACTTCAATGAATAACAGTATTGCAATAAACATGATCTAATCATGTTCATGCTCAACGTAGACACCAATGCAAAGCAACATTTATCTAGGTTCAACACTAATCCCGAGGGTAGAGGGAGCGTGCGATGGTGATCACATCAACCTTGGAAACACTTCCAACACACATCGTCACCTCGCCCTTAGCCAGTCTCCGTTAATTCCGTAGCTTTTGTTTTGAGTTACCAATATTAGCAACTGAACCGGTATCTAATACCCAGGTTCTACTAGGAGTACTAGTAAGGTACACATCAATAACACACATATATCAAATATACTTTGTTGAAGTTAACAGCCTTCTTATCTACCAAGTATTTGAGGCAGTTCCGCTACCAGTGACCGTTCCCCTAATAGAAGCACTTTGTCTCGGGTTTGGGTTATTGGGTTTCTTCACTGGAGCGGCAACTTGCTTTCCATTCAAGAAGTTTCCCTTCTTGCCCTTGCCCTTCTTTGAAACCAGTGCTCTTGTTAACCATCAACACTTGATGCCCCTTATTGATTTCTACCTTTACGGCCTTAGGCACGACGAACAGCTCCTGGATTATCTTCCCTTGCATGTTATAGTTCATCATGAAACTCTAGTAGCTTGGTGATAGCGACTGGACAACTTTTTTCAATCACTCTCTTATCTGGAATATTAACTCCCACTTGATTCAAGTGATTGAACTACCCAGACATTCTGAGCGCATGCTCACTGGCTGAGCTATTCTCCTCTATCTTGTAGGCAAAGGTCTTGTCATAGGTCTCAACCTCTCAACACGGGCATGAGCCTGAAATACCAATTTCAGCTCTTCGAACATCTCATATGTTCTATGGCGTTCAAAACGCTTTTGGAGCCCCGACTCTAAGCCGTAAAGCATGGCGCACTAAACTATCAGGTAGTCATCAGAACGTGTCTACTAGATGTTCACAACATCCACAAACGACGCCAGAGGGGTTGGCACACCGAGTGGTGCATCAAGGACAGAAGCCTTCTATGTAGCAGTGAGGAAAATCCTCAGACTACGGCCCTAGTCCGCACAATTGCTTACAATATCTTTCAACTTAGTCCTTCTCTAGGAACGTATTAAAACAAAGAGCTAAAGAGCGAGCTATTAATCCACAACATAATTTGTAAAGACAATTTAGACTATGTTCATGATAATTAAGTTCATCTAATCAAATTATTCAATGAACTCCCACTCAGATAGACATCCCTCTAGTCATCTGAGTGATACATGATCCAAATCGACTAGGTCGTGTCCGATCATCACGTGAGACGGACTAGTCATCAATGGTGAACATCTCCATGTTGATCGTATCTACTATACGACTCATGTTCGACCTTTCAGTCTCTCGTGTTCCGAGGCCATGTCTGTACATGCTAGGCTCGTCAAGTCAACCTAAGTGTTTTGCATGTGTAAATCTGTCTTACACCCATTGTATTCGAACGTTAGAATCTATCACACCCGATCATCACGAGGTGCTTCGAAACAACGAGCCTTGGCAACGGTGCACAGTTAGGGGGGAACACTTTCTTGAAATTTTAGTGAGGGATCATCTTATTTATGCTACCGTTGTTCTAAGCAAATAAGATGTAAACATGACAAACATCACATGCAAATCATAAAGTGACATGATATGGCCGCGCCTTTGATCTCCATCTTCGAGGCGCGGCATGAACACCATCATCACCGGCATGACACCATGATCTCCATCATCGTGTCTTCATGAAGTTACCTCGCCAAGTATTACTTCTACTACTATGGCTAACGGTTAGCAATAAAGTAAAGTAATTACATGGTGTTTTCATTGACACGCAGGTCATAAATAAATTAAGACAACTCCTATGGCTCCTGCCGGTTGTCATACTCATCGACATGAAAGTCGTGATTCCTATTACAAGAACATGATCCAATCTCATACATCACATATATCATTCATCAAATCCTTTTGGCCATATCACATCACATAGCATACCCTGCAAAAACAAGTTAGACGTCCTCTAATTGTTGTTGCATGTTTTACGTGGCTGCTATGGGTCTCTAGTAAGAACGTTTCTTACCTACGCAAAACCACAACAGTGATATGCCAATTGCTATTTACCCTTCATAAGGACCCTTTTCATCGAATTCGATCCGACTAAAGTGGGAGAGATAGACACCCGCCAGCCACCTTATGCATCAAGTGCATGTCAGTCGGTGGAACCAGTCTCACGTAAGCGTATGTGTAAGGTCGGTCCAGGCCACATCATCCCACAATGCCGCCATATTAAGATAAGACTAGTAACGGTAAGCAAATTGAACAAATCATCGCCCACAACTGCTTTGTGTTCTACTCGTGCATAGAATCTACGCATAGACCTAGCTCTGATACCACTGTTGGGGAACATTGCAATAATTCAAAATTTTCCTACGTGTCACCAAGATCAATCTAGGAGATACTAGCAACGGGAGAGAGGGAGTGCATCTTCATACCCTTGAAGATCGCTAAGCGGAAGCGTTACAAGAACATGGTTGGTGGAGTCGTACACGCAGCGATTCAGATCGCGGTCGATTCCTATCTAAGCGCCGAACAACGGCACCTCTGCGTTCAACACACATACAGCCCATGGACGTCTCCTTCTTCTTGATCCAGCAAGGGGAGAGGAGAAGTTGAGGGAGAACTCCGACAGTGCGACAACGTGGTGGTGATGGAGCTTGTGGTTCTCCGGCAGGGCTTCGCCAAGCACTACGGAGGAGGAGGAGGAGGAGGAGGAGGTGTAGGAGAGGGGGAGGGGCTGCGCCAGCGGAAGGGTGCGGCTGCCCTCTCTCTCCCTCACTATATATAGGGGGAGGGGGTGGAGGAGGCGCCCTAGGGTTCCCTAGGGGAGGGGCGGCGGCCACAGGGGAAACCCTAGATGGGTTTGGGCGCCCCCACCCCTAGGAAACTTGCCCCCCAAGCCGGGAGGGGTGGCTGCCCTAGGGGAGGCGCCCCCACCTCTCCAAGTTACGTGAGATAGGGTGGGGGGGCTCAGCCCCTTAGTGGGCTGATGTGCCCCCTCCCCTTGGCCCATAAGGCCCTCCAACGCTTGTCGGGGCCTCCGAAACCCCTTTCAGACACACTGGTCGTCACCCGGTACCTCCGGAACAATTCCGGACTCCAATACCCTTCGTCCAATATATCAATCTTCACCTCCGGACCATTCCGGAACTCCTCGTCACATCCAGGATCTCATCCGGGACTCTGAACAACCTTTGGTAACCCCATACTATTTCCCACAACAACTCTAGCGTCACTGAACCTTAAGTGTGTAGACCCTACGGGTTCGGGAACCATGCAGACATGACTGAGACATCTCTCCGGCCAATAACCAATAGCGGGATCAAGATACCCATATTGGCTCCCACATGTTCCACGATCATCTCATCGGATGAACCACGATGTCGGGGATTCAATCAGTCCCGTATACAATTCCCTTTGCCTATCAGTATGTTACTTGCCCGAGATTCGATCATCGGTATCCCCATACCTCGTTCAATCTTGTTACTGGCAAGTCTCTTTACTCGTTCCATAACGCATGATCCCGTGGCTAACTCCTTAGTCACATTGAGCTCATTATGATGATGCATTACCGAGTGGGCCCAAAGATACCTCTCCGTCATACGGAGTGACAAATCCCAGTCTCAATTCATGCCAACCCAACAGACACTTTCGGAGATACCTGTAGTGCACCTTTATAGCCACCCAGTTACGTTGTGACGTTTGGTACACCAAAAGCATTCCTACAGTATCCGGGATTTGCACAATCTCATGGTCTAAGGAAATGATACTTGACATTAGAAAAGCTTTAGCAAACGAACTACACGATCTTGTGCTACGCTTAAGATTGGGTCTTGTCCATCACATCATTCTCCTAATGATGTGATCCCGTTATCAACGACATCCAATGTCCATGGTAAGGAAACCATGACCATCTATTGATCAATGAGCTAGTCAACTAGAGGCTTACTAGGGACATATTACGATCTATGTATTCACACATGTATTACGGTTTCCGGTTAATACAATTATAGCATGAACAATAGACAATTATCATGAACAAGGAAATATAATAATAACCATTTTATTATTGCCTCTAGGGCATATTTCCAACAGTCTCCCACTTGCACTAGAGTCAATAATCTAGTTCACATCGCCATGTGATTAACACTCATAGTTCACATCGCCATGTGACTAATACCCAAAGAGTTTACTAGAGTCAATAATCTAGTTCACATCACCATGTGATTAACACTCAATGAGTTCTAGGGTTTGATCATGTTATGCTTACGAGAGAGGTTTTAGTCAACGGGTCTGCAACATTCAGATCCGTGTGTTCTTCGCAAATCTCGATTTCATATTGTAGATGTTGCTACTATGCTCCACTTGGAGCTATTCCAAATAGTTGCTCCACTATACGTATCCGGTTTGCTACTCAGAGTCATCCGGATAGGTGTTAAAGCTTGCATCAACATAACCCTTTATGCCGAACTCTTTATCACCTCCATAAACGAGAAACATTTCCTTATTCCTAAAGACAATTTTGACCGTTGTCCAATGATCCACTCCTGGATCACTCTTGTACCCCCTTGCCAGACACGTGGCAAGGCACATCGCGGTACACAGCACGACATATCGTATAGAGCCTATGGCTAAGGCATAGGGGACGACTTTCGTCCTTTCTCTTTCTTCTGCCGTGGTCGAGCTTCAAGTCTTAACTTCACACCTCACAACACAGGCAAGAAATCCTTCTTTGAAGGGTCCATCTTGAACTCCTTCAAGATCATGTCAAGCTATGTGCTCTGTGAAAGTCTTATCAGGCGTCTTGATCTATCTCTATAGATCTTGATACCCAACATGTAAGTAGTTTTACACAGGTCTTCCTTTGAAAAACTCCATTCAAACAACCCTTTATTCTTTCTAGAAATTCTACATCATTTCCGATCAACAATATGTCATCCATATATACCTATCAGAAATGTTGTAGTGCTCCCACTCACTTTCTTGCAAATACAAGTTTCTTGCAAACTTTGTATAAACCCAAATGCTTTGATTGCCTCATCAAAGCATATGTTCCAACTCCGATATGCTTGCTCCAGTCCATAGAAGGATTGCTGGAGTTTGCATACCTTTTAGCATCCTTAGGATAGACAAAAACCTTTTGGTTGTATCGCATACAACCTTTCCTCACGGAAACCGGCAAGGAAACTTTGTTTTGACATCCATCTGCCTGATTTCGTAAATGAAATGCAGCAACTGCTAACATAGTTCTAACAGACTTTAGCATCGCTATGATTGAGAGAGTCTCATCATAGTCAAGTCTATATGTGTTACTTTGCCAGCATATTCCATGTGCTGACCCGTTTCGGGCTGCAACGTTCATGTTGCAGACTTTTCAAACGACGATTAAGGTGCCTTTAGGTCGTGGTTCTATACTCAGTGATGCCATTGGAGTTGATGGACTCACTTATCTTCCAAGCCTTTCGCTGTTATCGTTATTAGATGGCCTTAAGCCATATTTATTGTAATAAGTTCTCTTTTGAGACACTCGATGTAATAAGTGTGTGATTGCTACTCTATTATAAATCCTTCAAGTACTGTGTGGTGTCAGCATTACTGATCCAGGGATGACACCTGAGCACAGAGATTGGACCGTTTGAGGTCTGGTCGCTACAGCAACGCCTGGTTCATAACTAGTGTTTACTTTACACACATGGCACTTTCCTCATTAAGAACATGGCAATTTTTTAAAATACCATGTCAATTTTTATATGTATTTTCCATGGCACTTTTCTTGTTCATACTTTTGTGCTTCAGTTGTCCATTCTATATACGAACATGGCAAAGAACAACTGGTATTGTATTGGTAAAAAATTATTAAAAATGTTGGGGAACGTAGCAATAATTCAAAATTTTCCTACGTGTATCAATCTAGGAGATACTAGCAATGAGAGAGAGGGAGTGCATCTTCATACCCTTGAAGATCGCTAAGCGGAAGCGTTACAAGAACATGGTTGGTGGAGTCGTACACGCAGCGATTCAGATCGCGGTCGATTCCTATCTAAGCGCCGAACAACGGCGCCTCCGCGTTCAACACACGTACAGCCCGTGGACGTCTCCTTATTCTTGATCCAGCAAGGGGATAGGAGAAGTTGAGGGAGAACTCCGACAGCACGACGACGTGGTGGTGATGGAGCTTGTGGTTCTCCGGCAGGGCTTCGCCAAGCACTACGGAGGAGAAGGGGTGTAGGAGAGGGGGAGGGGCTGCGCCAGCAGAAGGGTGCGGCTGCCCTCTCTCTCCATCACTATATATAGGGGGAGGGGGTGGAGGAGGCGCCCTAGGGTTCCCTAGGGGAGGGGCGGTGGCCACAGGGGAAACGCTAGATGGGTTTGGGCGCCCCCACCCCTAGGAAACTTGCCCCCCAAGCCGGGAGGGGTGGCTGCCCTAGGGGAGGCGCCCCCACCTCTCCAAGTTACGTGAGATGGGGTGGGAGGGGGGCTCATCCCCTTAGTGGGCTCATGTGCCCCCTCCCCTTGGCCCATAAGGCCCTCCAACGCTTGTCGGGGCCTCCGAAACCGCTTTCAGACACGCTGGTCGTCACCCGGTACCTCCGGAACAATTCCGGACTCCAATACCCTTCGTCCAATATATCGATCTTCACCTTCGGACCATTCCGGAACTCCTCGTCTCGTCCAGGATCTCATCCGGGACTCCGAACAACCTTCGGTAACCACATACTATTTCCCATAACAACTCTAGCGTCACCGAACCTTAAGTGTGTAGACCCTATGGGTTCAGAAACCATGCAGACATGACCGAGACATCTCTCCGGCCAATAACCAATAGTGGGATCTGGATACCCATATTGGCTCCCACATGTTCCACGATGATCTCAACGGATGAACCACGATGTCGGGGATTCAATCAATCCCGTATACAATTCCCTTTGTCTATCGGTATGTTACTTGCCCGAGATTCGATCATCGGTATCCCCATACCTCGTTTAATCTTGTTACTGGCAAGTCTCTTTACTCGTTCCGTAACGCATGATCCCGTGGCTAACTCCTTAGTCACATTGAGCTCATTATGATGATGCATTACCGAGTGGGCCCAGAGATACCTCTCCGTCATACGGAGTGACAAATCCCAGTCTCAATTCATGCCAACCCAACAGACACTTTCGGAGATACCTGTAGTGCACCTTTATAGCCACCCAGTTACTTTGTGACGTTTGGTACACCCAAAGCATTCCTACGGTATCCGGGAGTTGCACAATCTCATGGTCTAAGGAAATGATACTTGACATTAGAAAAGCTTTAGCAAACGAACTACACGATCTTGTGCTACGCTTAAGATTGGGTCTTGTCCATCACATCATTCTCCTAATGATGTGATCCCGTTATCAATGGCATCCAATGTCCATGGTCAGGAAACCATGACCATCTATTGATCAACGAGCTAGTCAACTAGAGGCTTACTAGGGACATATTACGATCTATGTATTCACACATGTATTACGGTTTCCGGTTAATACAATTATAGCATGAACAATAGACAATTATCATGAACAAGGAAATATAATAATAACCATTTTATTATTGCCTCTAGGGCATATTTCCAACAAAAAATTGCCATGATTTTTTCATAGAATGGCAAAGAACAACTACTCTTGTCGTGGCCAAACTGGTTTTTGACTAGACCCTACAAACTTTTATATTTACCATGATTTTTTTAGTAATTAACCATGGCAAATTATGATAACTATTCACGATGATGTCTACTACGCAACCTTCTTCTTGTAGACGTTGTTGGGCCTCCAAGTGCAGAGATTTGTAGGATAGTAGCAAATTTCCCTCAAGTGGATGACCTAAGGTTTATCAATCCGTGGGAGGCATAGGATGAAGATGGTCTCTCTTAAACAACCCTGCAACCAAATAGCAAAGAGTCTCTTGTGTCCCCTACACACCCAATACAATGGTAAATTGTATAGGTGCACTAGTTCGGCAAATAGATGGTGATACAAGTGCAATATGGATGGTAGATATAGGTTTTTGTAATATGAAATATAAAAACAGCAAGGTAACTAATGATAAAAGTGAGCACAAACGTTATTGCAATGCGTTGAAACAAGGCCTAGGGTTCATACTTTCACTAGTGCAAGTTCTATCAACAATAATAACATAATTAGATCATATAACTATCCCTCAACATGCAATAAAGAGTCACTCCAAAGTCACTAATAGCAGAGAACAAACGAAGAGATTATTGTAGGGTACGAAACCACCTCAAAGTTATCCTTTTTGATTGATCTATTCAAGAGTCCGTAGTAAAATAACACGAAGCTATTCTTTCCGTTCGATCTATCCTAGAGTTCGTACTAGAATAACACCTTAAGACACAAATCAACCAAAACCCTAATGTCACCTAGATACTCCAATGTCACCTCAAGTATCTGTGGGTATGATTATATGATATGCATCACACAATCTCATATTCATCTATTCAACCAACACAAAGAACTTCAAAGAGTGCCCCAAAGTTTCTACTGGAGAGTCAAGACAAAAACGTGTGCCAACCCCTATGCATAAGTTCACAAGGTCACGGAACTCGCAAGTTGATCACCAAAACATACATCAAGTGGATCACCTGAATATCCCATTGCCACCACAGATAAGCACATGCAAGACATACATCAAGTGTTCTCAAATCCTTAAAGACTCAATCCGATAAGATAACTTCAAAGGGAAAAATCAATCCATTACAAGAGAGTAGAGGGGGAGAAACATCATAAGATCCAAGTATAATAGCAAAGCTCACGATACATCAAGATCGTGCCGAATCAAGAACACGAGAGAGAGAGAGAGAGAGAGAGATCAAACACATAGCTACTGGTACATACCCTCAGCCCCGAGGGTGAACTACTCCCTCCTCGTCATGAAGAGCGCCGGGATGATGAAGATGGCCACCGGTGATGATTCCCCCCTCCGGCAGGGTACCGGAACAGGGTCTTGATTGATTTTTGGTGGCTACAGAGGCTTGCTGCGGTGGAACTCCCGACCTAGGTTATTTTCTGGAGGTTTCTGTATTTATAGGAATTTTTGGCGTAGGTCTCACGTCAGGGGGGGGGGTCTCCGAGTCGTCCACGAGATAGGGGGACGTGCCTAGGGGGTAGGGCGCGCCCCCCACTCTCGTGGATGGCTCGGGACTCTTATGGCCCAACTCTTTTACTCCGGGGGCTTCTTTTGGTCCATAAAAAATCGTCAAAAATTGGCACGTTAATTGGACTCCGTTTGGTATTCCTTTTCTGTAAAACTCAAAAACAAGGAAAAAACAGAAACTGGCACTGGGCTCTAGGTTAATAGGTTAGTCCCAAAAATCATATAAAATAGCATATAAATGCCTATAAAACGTCCTAGATGGATAATATAATAGCATGGAACAATCAAAAATTATAGATACGTTGGAGACGTATCAAGCATCCCCAAGCTTAATTCCTGCTCGTCCTTGAGTAGGTAAATGATAAAAACAGAATTTTTGATGTGGAATGCTACCTAACATAATTATCAATGTAATTTTCTTTATTGTGGCATGAATATTCAGATCCATAAGATTCAAAACAAAAGTTTAATATTGACATAAAAATAATAATACTTCAAGCATACTAACAAAGTAATTATGTCTTCTCAAAATAACATGGCCAAAGAAAGTTCATCCCTACAAAATCATATAGTTTAGTTATGCTCCATCTTTGTCACACAAAATATTCAAATCATGCACAATCTCGATGACAAGCCAAGCAATTGTTTCATACTTTAATATTCTCAAACTTTTTCAACTTTCACGCAATACATGAGCTTGAGCCATGGACATAGCACTATATGTGGAATAGAGTGATGGTTGTGGAGAAGACAAAAAGGAGGAAGATGGTCTCACATCAACTAGGCGTATTAATGGGCTATGAAGATGCCCATCAATAGATATCAATGTGAGTGAGTACGGATTGCCATGCAACAGATGCACTAGAGCTATAAATGTATGAAAGCTCAACAAAAGAAACTAAGTGGGTGTGCATCCAACTTGCTTGCTCACGAAGACCTAGGGCATTTGAGGAAGCCCATCGTTGGAATATACAAGCCAAGTTCTATAATGAAAATTTCCCACTAGTATATGAAAGTGACAAAATAAGAGACTCTCTATCATGAAGATCATGGGTGCTACTTTGAAGCACAAGTGTGGTAAAAGGATAGTAGCACTGCCCCTTCTCTCTTTTTCTCTCATTTTTTTGTTTTTTGGGCCTTCTCTTTTTTTGGCTTTCTCTTTTTTTCCTCACATGGGACAATGCTCTAATAATGAATATCATCACACTTTTATTTACTTACAACTCAAGAATTACAACTCGATACTTAGAACAAAATATGACTATATGAATGTCTCCGGCGGTGTACCGGGATGTGCAATGAATCAAGAGTGACATGTATGAAAGAATTATGAATTTTGTCTTTGCCACAAATACAATGAAAACTACATGATCATGCAAAGCAATATGACAATGATGAAGCGTGTCATAATAAACAAAATGGTGGAAACTTGCATGGCAATATATCTCGGAATGTCTATGGAAATGCCATAATAGGTAGGTATGGTGGCTGTTTTAAGGAAGGTATATGGTGGGTTTATGGTACCGGTGAAAATTGTGTGGTACTAGAGAGGCTAGCAATGGTGGAAGGATGAGAGTGCGTATAATCCATGGACTCAACATTAGTCATAAAGAACACACATACTTATTGCAAAAGTCTATTAGATATCGAAACAAAGTACTGTTGGGGAACGTAGTAGAAATTCAAAATTTTCTACGCATCACCAAGATCAATCTATGGAGTAATCTAGCAACAAGGGGAAGGAGAGTGCATCTACATACCCTTGTAGATCGCTAAGCAGAAGCGTTCAAGTGAACGGGGTTGATGGAGTCGTACTCGCCGTGATTCAAATCACTGATGATCCTAGTGCCGAATAGACGACACCTCCGTGTTCAACACATGTACAGCCCGGTGACGTGTCCTACGCCTTGATCCAGCAAGGGGAGAAGGAGAGGTGGGGAAGACTCCATCCAGCAGCAGCACGACGGCATGGTGGTGGTGGAGGAGCGCGGGACTCCAGCAGGGCTTCGTCAAGCACTACGAGAGACGAGGAGGGAGAGGGGTAGGGCTGCGCCAACAGGGAGAGCAAAACACATGTGTTGGGCAGCCCCAAACCTCAAGTATATATAGGGGGAGGGGAGGGGCTGCGCCCCCACCTAGGGTTCCCTCCCTAGGGGTGGCGGCAGCCCCCAGATACCATCGAGGAGGCGGCCACAAGGGGGAGAGGGGGAGGCGCACCTGGGGTGGGCCTTAGGGCCCATCTGCCCTAGGGTTTGCCCCCTTTCCCTCTAGGAGGCGCCTTGGGCCTTGGTGGGAGGCGCCCCAGCCCACCTAGGGGCTGGTCCCTTCCCACTATTGGCCCATGTAGGCCTCCGGGGCTGGTGGCCCCACCTGGTGGACCCCCGGACCCCTCCGGTGGTCCCGGTACACTACCGGTGATGCCCGGAACACTTCCGGTGGCCAAAACCATACTTCCTATATATCAATCTTTACCTCCGGACAATTCCGGAGCTCCTCGTGACGTCCAGGATCTCATCCGGGACTCCGAACAACATTAGGTAACCGCGTACATACTTTCCCTATAACCCTAGCGTCATCGAACCTTAAGTGTGTAGACCCTACGGGTTCGGGAAACATGCAGACATGACCGAGACACCTCTCCGGTCAATAACCAACAGCGGGATCTGGATACCCATGTTGGCTCCCACATGCTCCACGATGATCTCATCGGATGAACCACGATGTCAAGGACTTAATCAATCCCGTATACAATTCCCTTTGTCTAGCGGTACGATACTTGCCCGAGATTCGATCGTCGGTATCCCGATACCTTGTTCAATCTCGTTACCGGCAAGTCTCTTTACTCGTTCCGTAACACATCATCCCGTGATCAACTCCTTGATCACATTGTGCACATTATGATGATGTCCTACCGAGTGGGCCCAGAGTACCTCTCCGTTTACACGGAGTGACAAATCCCAGTCTCGATTCGTGCCAACCCAACAGACACTTTAGGAGATACCCTTAGTGCACCTTTATAGTCACCCAGTTACGTTGTGACGTTTGGCACACCCAAAGCACTCCTACGGTATCCGGGAGTTGCACAATCTCATGGTCTAAGGAAATGATACTTGACATTAGAAAAGCTTTAGCCATACGAACTACACGATCTTGTGCTATGCTTAGGATTGGGTCTTGTCCATCACATCATTCTCCTAATGATGTGATCCCGTTATCAATGACATCCAATGTCCATGGTCAGGAAACCGTAACCATCTATTGATCAACGAGCTAGTCAACTAGAGGCTTACTAGGGACATGGTGTTGTCTATGTATCCACACATGTATCTGAGTTTCCTATCAATACAATTATAGCATGGATAATAAACGATTATCATGAACAAGGAAATATAATAATAACTAATTTATTATTGCCTCTAGGGCATATTTCCAACAGTCTCCCACTTGCACTAGAGTCAATAATCTAGTTCACATCGCCATGTGATCAACACTCACAGGTCACATCGCCATGTAACCAACATCCAAAGAGTTTACTAGAGTCAATAATCTAGTTCACATCACTATGTGATTAACACTCAATGAGTTCTGGGTTTGATCATGTTGCTTGTGAGAGAGGTTTTAGTCAACGGGTCTGCAACATTCAGATCCGTATGTACTTCGCAAATTTCTATGTCATCTTGTAGATGCAGCTACTACGCTATATTTGGAGCCATTTCAAATAACTGTTCTACTTGGAGCTATTCTAAATTGTTGCTCCATTATACGTATCCGGTATCTCTAATCAGAGCTATCCAGATAGGTGTTAAGCTTGCATCGGCGTAACCCTTTACGACGAACTCTTTTACCACCTCCATAATCGAGAAAATTCCTTAGTCCACTAGTTACTAAGGATAAATTTGACCGCTGTCTGTGATCCATTCTTGGATCACTCTTGTACCCCTTGACTGACTCATGGCAAGGCACACTTCAGGTGCAGTACACAGCATAGCATACTGTAGAGAGCCTATGATAAAAGCATACTGTAGAGAGTCTTAACTTCATACCTTACAACTCAGGCAAGAACTCCTTCTTTGACTGATCCATCTTGAACACCTTCAAGATCATGTCAAGGTATGTGCTCATTTGAAAGTACCATTAAGCGTTTTGATCTATCCTTATAGATCTTGATGCTCAATGTTCAAGTAGCTTAATCCAGGCTTTCCATTGAAAAACACTTTCCAAATAACCCTATATGCTTTCCAGAAATTCTACGTCATTTCTGATCAACAATATGTCAACAACATATACTCATCAGAAATTCTATAGTGCTCCCACTCACTTCTTTGGAAATACAAGTTTCTCATAAACTTTGTATACACCCAAAATCTTTGATCATCATCAAAGCATACATTCCAACTCCGAGATGCTTACTCCAGTCCTTAGAAGGATTGCTGGAGCTTTGCATACTTATTAGCATCTTTCAGGATTGACAAAACCTTCCGGTTGTATCACATACAACCTTTCCTCAAGAAAATCATCGAGGAAACAATGTTTTAACATCCTATCTGCAAGATTTCATAAATAATGCAGAAATCGCTAATACAATTCCAACAGACTCTTAGCATCGCTACGAGTGAGAAAGTCTCATCGTAGTCAACTCCTTGAACTTGTCGGGAAACATCTTAACGACAAGTCGAGCTTTCTTAATGGTGATACCTACCATCATTGTCCGTCTTCCTTTTAAAATCCATATGTACTCAACAGCCTTACGACCATCGAGCCGTTCCGCCAAAGTCTACACTTTGTTTTCATACATGGATCCTCTCTCGGATTTTATGGCCTCGAGCCATTTATCGGAATCCGGGCCCACCATCGTTTCTCCATGGCTCGTTGGTTCATTGTTGTCTAGAAACATGACTTCCAAGACAGGATTACGTACCACTCTGAAGTAGTATGCATCCTTGTCATCCCACGAGGTTTGGTAGTGACTTGATCTGAAGTTTCATGATCACTATCATAAGCTTCCACTTCAATTGGTGTAGGTGCCACAGGAACAACTTCCTGTGCCCTGCCACACACTAGTTGAAGAGATGGTTCAATAACCTCATCAAGTCTCCACCATCCTCCCACTCAATTCTTTCG
The DNA here is from genome assembly GCF_003073215.2 of Triticum urartu. Taxonomy (NCBI): domain Eukaryota; kingdom Viridiplantae; phylum Streptophyta; class Magnoliopsida; order Poales; family Poaceae; genus Triticum; species Triticum urartu. The sequence goes on along the minus strand of NC_053023.1, from coordinate 66,531,679 downwards.
AGAGAAACTTTTCCTCGAGAAAGGACCCGATTCTAGAAACAATCCCTTATTGCTTTCGGATCTGAGATAGGAGGTATACCCAACTGTTTTTGGTGTCCTATGAAGATGCATTTATCCGCTTTGGGTTCGAGCTTATCAGCCTGAAACTTTTTCACATAAGCGTCGCAGCCCCAAACTTTTAAGAAATGACAGCTTAGGTTTCTCTAAACCATAGTTCATACGGTGTCATCTCATCGGAATTACGTGGTGCCCCTTTTAAAGTGAATGTGGTTGTCTCTAATGCCTAACCCATAAACTATCGTGGTAATTCGATAAGAGACATCATGGTATGCATCATATCCAATAGGGTGCAGTTATGATGTTCGGACACATCATCACACTATGGTGTTCCAGGCTGTATTAGTTGTGAAACAATTTCCACAATGTCTTAATTCTGTGCCAAACTCGTAACTCAGATATTCATCTCTATGATCATATCATAGATATTTTATCCTCTTGTCACGACGATCTTTCAACTTCACCCTGAAATTACTTGAACCTTTCAATAATTCAGACTCGTGATTCATCAAGTAAATATACTCAACATCTACTCAAATCATCTGTGAAGTAAGAACATAACGATATCCACTACACGCCTCAGCACTCATTGGACTGCACACATCAAAATGTATTACTTCCAACAAGTTGCTTTCTAGTTCCATTTTACTAAAAACGAGGCTTTCAGTCATCTTGCCCATGATTTGCATGTCTCAAGTGATTCAAAATCAAGTGAGTCCAAAGATCCATCAACATGGAGCTTCTTCATGCGTTTTATACCGATATGACTTACGTGGCAGTGCCACAAGTAGGTGGTACTATCATTACTATCTTTTGGCATGAACATGTGTGTCACTACGATCGAGATTCAATAAACCATTCATTTTAGGTGTAAGACCATTGAAGGTATTATTCAAATAAACAGAGTAACCATTATTCTCCTTAAATGAATAACCGCATTGTGATAGACATAATCCAATCATGTCTATGCTCAACGCAAACACCAAATAACAATTATTTAGGTTTTAATACCAATCTCGATGGTAGAGGGAGCGTGCGATGCTTGATCATATCAACATTGGAAACACTTCCAACACATATCGTCAGCTCACCTTTAGCTAGTCTCCGTTTATTCCGTAGCTTTTATTTCGAGTTACTAACCCTTAGCAACCGAACCGGTATCTAATACCCTGGTGCTACTAGGAGTACTAGTAAAGTACACATCAACACAATGTATATCCAATATACTTCTATCGACCTTGCCAGCCTTCTCATCTACCAAGTATCTAGGGTAATTCTGCTCTAGTGGCTGTTCCCCTTATTACAGAAGCACTCAGTCTCGGGTTTGGGTTCAACCTTGGGTTTCTTCACTAGAGCAGCAGCTGAATTGCCGTTTCATGAAGTATCCCTTTGTTCCCTTGCCCTTCTTGAAACTAGTGGTTTCACCAACCATCAACAATTGATGCTCCTTCTTGATTTCTACTTTCGCAGTGTCAAACATCGCGAATATCTCAAGGATCATCATATATGTCCCTGATATATCATAGTTCATCACAAAGCTCTAGCAGCTTGGTGGTAATGACTTCGGAGAACCATCACTATTTCATCTGGAAGATCAACTCCCACTCGATTCAAGCGATTTTCGTACTCAGACAATCTGAGCACAAGCACAACAATTGAGCTTTTCTCCTTAGGTTGCAGGCTAAGAAAATCGTCGGAGGTCTTATACCTCTTGACGTGGGCACGAGCCTGAAATCCCAATTTCAGTCCTTGGAACATCTCATATGTTCTGCGATGTTTCAAAAATGTCTTTGGTGCCTCAATTCTAAACCATTTAGCATTACGCACTGAACTATCATGTAGTCATCAAAACGTGTATGTCAGATGTTCGCAACATCCACAGACGACGTTCGAGGTTCAGCACACTGAGCGGTGCATTAAGGACATAAGCCTTCTATGAAGCAATGAGGACAAACCTCAGTTTACGGACCTAGTCCGCATAATTTCTACTATCAACTTTCAACTAAATTTTCTCTAGGAACATATCTAAACAGTAGAACTGAAGCGCGAGCTATGACATAATTTGCAAAATCCTTTTGACTATGTTCAGGATAAACAAGTTCATCTTATGAACTCCCACTCAGATAGACATCCCTCTAGTCATCTAAGTGATTACATGATCCGAGTCAACTAGGCCGTGTCCGATCATCACGTGAGACGGACTAGTCATCATCGGTGAACATCTTCATGTTGATCGTATCTACCATACGACTCATGCTCGACATTTCGGTCTCTTGTGTTCCGAGGCCATGTCTGTACATGCTAGGCTCGTCAAGTCAACCTAAGTGTTTTGCGTGTGTAAATCTGTCTTACACCCGTTGTATGTGAACGTAAGAATCTATCACACCCGATCATCACGTGGTGCTTCGAAACGACGAACTTTCGCAACGGTGCACAGTTAGGGGGAACACCTTCTTGAAATTTTAGTGAGGGATCATCTTATTTACTACCGTCGTTCTAAGTAAACAAGATGTATAAACATGATAAACATCACATGCAATCAAATAATAGTGACATGATATGGCCAATATCATATATCTCCTTTGATCTCCATCTTGGGGCTCCATGATCATCTTGTCACCGGCATGACACCATGATCTCCATCATCATGATCTCTATCATCGTGTCTTCATGAAGTTGTCTCGTCAACTATTACTTCTACTACTATAGCTAACGGTTAGCAATAAAGTAAAGTAATTACATGACGTTTATGTTGACACGCAGGTCATAAATAAATTAAGACAACTCCTATGGCTCCTGCCGGTTGTCATACTCATCGACATGCAAGTCGTGATTCCTATTACAAGAACATGATCAATCTCATACATCACATATATCATTCATCACATCCTTTTGGCCATATCACATCACATAGCATACCCTGCAAAAACAAGTTAGACGTCCTCTAATTGTTGTTTGCATGTTTTACGTGGCTGCTATGGGTTTCTAGCAAGAACGTTTCTTACCTACGCAAAAACCACAACGTGATATGCCAATTGCTATTTACCCTTCATAAGGACCCTTTTCATCGAATCCGATCCGACTAAAGTGGGAGAGACAGACACCCGCTAGCCACCTTATGCAACTAGTGCATGTCTGTCGGTGGAACCAGTCTCACGTAAGAGTACGTGTAAGGTCGGTCCAGGCCGATTCATCCCACAATGCCACCGAATCAAGATTGGACTAGTAACGTTAAGCATATTGAACAAAATCAACGCCCACAACTACTTTGTGTTCTACTCGTGTATAGAAACTACGCATAGACCTAGCTCATGATGCCACTGCTGGGGAACGTAGCAATAATTCAAAATTTTCCTACGTGTCACCAAGATCAATCTATGGAGTCATCTAGCAACGAGGGAGGAGTAGATCTACGCACCCTTGTAGATCGCGCGCGGAAGCGTTCAAGAGAACGGGGTTGATGGAGTCGTACTCGTCGTGATCCAAATCACCGATGATCCTAGCGCCGAACGGACGGCACCTCCATGTTCAACACACGTACGGAGCAGCGACGTCTCCTCCTTCTTGATCCAGCAAGGGGGGAGGAGAGGTTAATGGAGATCCAGCAGCACGACGGCGTGGTGGAAGTAGCGGGATTCCATCAGGGCTTCGCTAAGCGCTGCAGGAGGAGGGAGATGTGTCACGGGAGGGAGAGGGAGGCGCCAGGCCTTAGGTATGGTTGCCCTCCCTTCCCCCCACTATATATAGGGCCAAGAAAGAGGGGGAGGTCGCAGCCTTGCCCCTTCCTCCAAGGAAGGGTGTGGCCAAGGGGGGGGAGGAGTCCATCCTCCCCAAGGCACCTCGGAGGTGCCTTCCCCTTTAGGACTCTCCCCTTTTCCTCTTCTCTTGGTGCATGGGCCTCTTGGGGCTGGTGCCCTTGGCCCATATAGGCCAAGGCGCACCCCCTACAGCCCATGTGGCCCCCGGGGCAGTTGGCCCCACCCGGTGGACCCCCGGGACCCTTCCGGTGGTCCCGGTACAATACCGGTGACCCTGAAACTTGTCCCGATGGCCGAAATAGCACTTCCTATATATAATTCTTTACCTCCGGACCATTCCGGAACTCCTCGTGACATCCGGGATCTCATCCGGGACTCCGAACAACTTTCGGGTTACCGCATACTAATATCTCTATAACCCTAGCGTCACCGAACCTTAAGTGTGTAGACCCTACAGGTTCGGGAGACATGCAGACATGACCGAGATGACTCTCCGGTGAATAACCAACAGCGGGATCTGGATACCCATGTTGGCTCCCACATGTTCCACGATGATCTCATCGGATGAACCACCATGTCAAGGACTTAATCAACCCCGTATACAATTCCCTTTGTCTAGCGGTACAATACTTGCCCGAGATTCGATCGTCGGTATCCCGATACCTTGTTCAATCTCGTTGCCGGCAAGTCTCTTTACTCGTTCCGTAACACATCATCCCGTGATCAACTCCTTGATCACATTATGCACATTATGATGATGTCCTACCGAGTGGGCCCAGAGATACCTCTCCGTTTACACGGAGTGACAAATCCCAGTCTCGATTCGTGCCAACCCAACAGACACTTTCGGAGATACTTGTAATGTACCTTTATAGCCACCCAGTTACGTTGTGACGTTTGGCACACCCAAAGCACTCCTACGGTATCCGGGAGTTGCACAATCTCATGGTCTAAGGAAATGATACTTGACATTAGAAAAGCTTTAGCATACGAACTACACGATCTTGTGCTATGCTTAGGATTGGGTCTTGTCCATCACATCATTCTCCTAATGATGTGATCCCGTTATCAATGACATCCAATGTCCATGGTCAGGAAACCGTAACCATCTATTGATCAACGAGCTAGTCAACTAGAGGCTTACTAGGGACATGGTGTTGTCTATGTATCCACACATGTATCTGAGTTTCCTATCAATACAATTATAGCATGGATAATAAACGATTATCATGAACAAGGAAATATAATAATAACTAATTTATTATTGCCTCTAGGGCATATTTCCAACATTAGGATCATCATAGTGTAATCTAGATTATTGACTCTAATGCAAGTTGGAGACTGAAGAAAATATGCCCTAGAGGCAATAATAATGTTATTATTTATTTCCTTATATCATGATAAATGTTTATTATTCATGCTAGAATTGTATTAACCGGAAACATAATACATGTGTGAATACATCGACAAACAGAGTGTCACTAGTATGCCTCTACTTGACTAGCTCGTTGATCGAAGATGGTTATGTTTCCTAACCATAGACATGAGTTGTCATTTGATTAACAGGATCACATCATTAGGAGAATGATGTGATTGACTTGATGAAGGAAATATGCCCTAGAGGCAATAATAAAGTTATTATTTATTTCCTTATTTCATGATAAATGTTTATTATTCATGCTAGAATTGTATTAACCGGAAACATAATACATGTGTGAATACATAGATAAACAGAGTGTCACTAGTATGCCTCTACTTGACTAGCTCGTTAATCAAAGATGGTTATGTTTCCTAACCATAGACAAAGAGTTGTTCTTTGATTAACGGGATCACATCATTAGGAGAATGATGTGATTGACTTGACCCATTCCGTTAGCTTAGCACTCGATCGTTTAGTATGTTGCTATTGCTTTCTTCATGACTTATACATGTTCCTATGACTATGAGATTATGCAACTCCCATTTACCGGAGGAACACTTTGTGTGCTACCAAACGTCACAACGTAACTGGGTGATTATAAAGGAGCTCTACAGGTGTCTCCAAAGGTACATGTTGGGTTGGCGTATTTCGAGATTAGGATTTGTCACTCCAATTGTCGGAGAGGTATCTCTGGGCCCTCTCGGTAATGCACATCACATAAGCCTTGCAAGCATTGCAACTAATGAGTTAGTTGCGAGATGATGTATTACGGAACGAGTAAAGAGACTTGTCGGTAACGAGATTGAACTAGGTATTGAGATACCGACGATCGAATCTCGGGCAAGTAACATACCGATGACAAAGGGAACAACGTATGTTGTTATGCGGTCTGACTGATAAAGATCTTCATAGAATATGTAGGAGCCAATATGAGCATCCAGGTTCCGCTATTGGTTATTGACCGGAGACGTGTCTCGGTCATGTCTACATTGTTCTCGAACCCGTAGGGTCCGCACGCTTAAGGTTTCGATGACAGTTATATTATGAGTTTTGATGTACCGAAGGAGTTCGGAGTCCCGAAAGAGATCGGGGACATGACGAGGAGTCTCGAAATGGTCGAGACGTAAAGATCGATATATTGGACGACTGTATTCGGACATCAGAAAGGTTCCGAGTGGTTCGGGTATTTTTCGGAGTACCGGGGAGTTACGGGAATACGAGAGAAGAAGTATATGGGCCTTCTTGGTCTTTAGGGGAGAGGGAGAGGTAGGCCACGCGCCCCCCAAGGCCTAGTCCGAATTGGACTAGGGGGAGGGGCTGCGCCCCCTCCTTCCTTCTCTTCCCTCTTCCCCTTCCTTGTCTCCTACTCCTACTACATGGAAGGACTCCTAGTTGGACTAGGAAAGGGGGAATCCTACTCCCGGTGGGAGTAGGACTCCCCTAGGGCGCGCCATAGAGAGGGCCGGCCCTCCCCTCCTCCACTCCTTTATATACGGGGGCAGGGGCACCCCATAGATACACAAGTTGATCCACGTGATCATATTCTTAGCCGTGTGCGGTCCCCCTTCCACCATAATCCTCGATAATATTGTAGCGGTGCTTAGGCGAAGCCCTGCGACGGTAGTACATCAAGATCGTCACCACGCCGCCGTGCTGACGGAACTCTTCCCTGACACTTTGCTGGATCGGAGTTCGGGGATTGTCATCGAGCTGAACGTGTACTAAAACTCGAAGGTCCCGTAGTTTCGGTGCTTGATCGGTCGGGCCATGAAGACGTACGACTACATCAACCGCGTTGTGCTAACGCTTCCGCTTTTGGTCTACAAGGGTACGTAGATCGCACTCTCCCCTCTCGTTGCTATGCATCACCATGATCTTGCGTGTGCTTAGGAATTTTTTTGAAATTACTACGTTCCCCAACAGTGGTATCAGAGCCTAGGTTTTTATGTGTTGATGTTATATGCACGAGTAGAACACAAGTGAGTTGTGGGCGATATAAGTCATACTGCTTACCAGCATGTCATCTTTGGTTCGACGGTATTGTTGGACGAAGCGGCCCGGACCGACATTACGCGTACGCTTACGCGAGACCGGTTCTCCCGACGTGCTTTGCACAAAGGTGGCTAGCGGCTGACGGTTTCTCCAACTTTAGTTGAACCGAGTGTGGCTACGCCCGGTCCTTGAGAAGGTTAAAACAGCACCAACTTGACAAACTATCATTGTGGTTTTGATGTGTAGGTAAGATTGGTTCTTGCTTAAGCCCGTAGCAGCCACGTAAAACTTGCAACAACAAAGTAGAGGACGTCTAACTTGTTTTTGCAGGGAATGTTGTGATGTGATATGGTCAAGACATGATGCTAAATTTTATTGTATGAGATGATCATGTTTTGTAACCGAGTTATCGGCAACTGGCAGGAGCCATATGGTTGTCGCTTTATTGTATGCAATGCAATGGCGCTGTAATGCTTTACTTTATCACTAAGCGGTAGCGATAGTCGTGGAAGCATAAGATTGGCGAGACGACAATGATGCTACGATGGTGATCAAGGTGTCGCGCCGATGACAATGGTGATCACGACGGTGCTTCGAAGATGAAGATCACAAGCACAAGATGATAATGGCCATATCATATCACTTATATTGATTGCATGTGATGTTTATCTTTTATGCATCTTATCTTGCTTTGATTGACGGTAGCATTTTAAGACGATCTCTCACTAATTATCAAGAAGTGTTCTCCCTGAGTATGCACCGTTGCGAAAGTTCTTCGTGCTGAGACACCACGTGATGATCGGGTGTGATAAGCTCTACGTTCAAATACAACTGGTGCAAAATAGTTGCACACGCAGAATACTCAGGTTATACTTGACGAGCCAAGCATATACAAATATGGCCTCGGAACACGGAGACCGAAAGGTTGAGCGTGAATCATATAATAGATATGATCAACATAGTGATGTTCACCAACGAAACTACTCCATTTCACGTGATGATCGAACATGGTTTAGTTGATTTGGATCACGTAATCACTTAGAGGATTAGAGGGATGTCTATCTAAGTGGGAGTTCTTAAGTAATATGATTAATTGAACTATAATTTATCATGAACTTAGTCCTGGTAGTATTAGCATATCTATGTTGTAGATCAATAGCTTGCGTTGTTGCTTTCATATGTTTATTTTGATATGTTCCTAGAGAAAATTGTGTTGAAAAATGTTAGTAGCAAAGATGCGGATTGGATCCGTGATCTGAGGTTTATCCTCATTGCTGCACAGAAGAATTATGTCCTTGATGCACTGCTAGGTGACGGACCTATTGCAGGAGCAGATGCAGACGTTAGGAACGTTTGGCTAGCTCAATATGATGACTACTTGATAGTTTAGTGCACCATGCTTAACGGCTTAGAATCGGGACTTCAAAGACGTTTTTTGAACGTCATGGACCATATGAGATGTTCTAGGAGTTGAAGTTAATATTTCAAGAAAATACCTGAGTTGAGAGATATGAAGTCTCTAACAAGTTCTATAGCTAAAAGATGGAGGAGAATTGCTCAACTAGTGAGCATGTGCTCAGATTGTCTGGGTACTACAATCGCTTGAATTAAGTGGGAGTTAATCTTCCAGATAAAATAGTGATTGACAGAATTCGCTAGTCACCATCACCAAGTTAGTAGAACTTCATGATGAACTATATTATGCAAGGGATGACGAAAACGACTCCCGAGCTTTTCATGATGATGAAATCAATGAAGGTAGAAATCAAGAAAGAGCATCAAGTGTTGATGGTTGACAAGACCACTAGTTTCAAGAAAAAGGGCAAAGGGAAGAAGGGGAATTTCAAGAAGAACAGCAAGCAAGTTGCTACTCAAGTGAAGAAGCCCAAGTCTGATCCTAAGCCTGAGACTAAGTGCTTCTACTGCAAAGGAACTGGTCACTGGAAGCGGAACTACCCCAAGTGATTGGTGTATAAGAAGGATGGCAAAGTGAACATAAGTATATTTAATATACATGTTATTGATGTGTACTTTACTAGTGTTTATAGCAACCCCTCAGTATTTGATACTAGTTCAGTTACTAAGATTAGTAACTCGAAACAGGAGTTGCAGAATAAATGGAGACTAGTTAAGGGTGAAGTGACGATGTGTGTTGGAAGTGGTTCCAAGATTGATATGATCATCATCGCACACTCCCTATACTTTCGGGATTAGTGTTGAACCTAAATAAGTGTTATTTGGTGTTTGCGTTGAGCATGAATATGATTTGATCATGTTTATTGTAATATGGTTATTCATTTAAGTAAGAGAATAAATTGTTGTTCTGTTTACATGAATAAAACCTTATATGGTTACACACACAATGAAAATAGTTCATTGGATCTCGATCGTAGTGATACACATATTCATAATATTGAAACAAAAAATGCAAAGTTAATAATGATAGTGCAACTTATTTGTGGCACTGCCGTTTAGGTCATATTGGTGTAAAGCGCATGAAGAAAATCCATGCTGATGGGCTTTTGGAATCACTTGATTATGAATCAGTTGATGCTTGCGAACCATGCCTCATAGGCAAGATGACTAAGACTCCGTTCTCCGGAACAATGAAACGAGCAACAGATTTGTTGGAAATCATACATACTTGAAGGAAATATGCCCTAGAGGCAATAATAAAGTTATTATTTATTTCCTTATAATCATGATAAATATTTATTATTCATGCTAGAATTGTATTAACCGGAAACATAATACATGTGTGGATACATAGACAAACAAAGTGTCACTAGTATGCCTCTACTAGACTAGCTCGTTAATCAAAGATGGTTATGTTTCCTGACCATGAACAATAAGTTGTTATTTGATTAACGAGGTCACATCATTAGTTGAATGATCTGATTGACATGACCCATTCCATTAGCTTAGCACCCGATCGTTTAGTATGTTGCTATTGCTTTCTTCATGACTTATACATGTTCCTATGACTATGAGATTATGCAACTCCCGTTTACCGGAGGAACACTTTGGGTGCTACCAAACGTCACAACGTAACTGGGTGATTATAAAGGAGCATTACAGGTGTCTCCAAAGGTAGATGTTGGGTTGGCGTATTTCGAGATTAGGATTTGTCACTCCGATTGTCGGAGAGGTATCTCTGGGCCCTCTCGGTAATACACATCACATAAGCCTTGCAAGCATTACAACTAATATGTTAGTTGTGAGATGATGTATTACGGAACGAGTAAAGAGACTTGCCGGTAACGAGATTGAACTAGGTATTGGATACCGACGATCGAATCTCGGGCAAGTAACATACCGATGACAAAGGGAACAACGTATGTTGTTATGCGGTCTGACCGATAAAGATCTTCGTAGAATATGTAGGAGCCAATATGGGCATCCAGGTCCCGCTATTGGTTATTGACCGGAGACATGTCTCGGTCATGTCTACATTGCTCGAACCCGTAGGGTCCGCACGCTTAAGGTTACGATGACAGTTATATTATGAGTTTATGCATTTTGATGTACCGAAGGTTGTTCGGAGTCCCGGATGTGATCACGGACATGACGAGGAGTCTCGAAATGGTCGAGACGTAAAGATTGATATATTGGAAGCCTATGTTTGGACATCGGAAGTGTTCCGGGTGAAATCGGGATTTTACCGGAGTACCGGGAGGGTTACCGGAACCCCCCGGGAGCCATATGGGCCTTCATGGGCCTTAGTGGAAAGGAGAAAGGGGCAGCCCAAGGTGGCTGCGCCACTTCCCCCTCCCCTAGTCCTATTAGGACTAGGAGAAGGTGTCCGGCCCCCCTCTCTCCCTTCCCCTCCGAGGAATCCTAGTTGGACTAGGATTGGGGGGAGGAATCCTACTCCCAGAGGGAGTAGGACTCTCCTGCGCCTCCCCTCCTTGGCCGGCCAGCCCTCCCCCTTGGCTCCTTTATATACAGAGGCAGGGGCACCTCTATACACACAAGTTGCTCCACGTGATCTATTCCTTAGCCGTGTGCGGTGCCCCCTGCCACCATATTCTTCGATAATACTGTAGCGGAGTTTAGGCGAAGCCCTGCTGCTGTAGTTCATCAAGATCGTCACCACGCCGTCGTGCTGACGGAACTCTTCCCCGACACTTTGCTGGATCTGAGTCCGGGGATCGTCATCGAGCTGAACGTGTGCTCGAACTCGGAGGTGCCGTAGTTTCGGTGCTTGATCGGTTGGATCGTGAAGACGTATGACTACTTCCTCTACGTCGTGTCATCGCTTCCGCAGTCGGTCTGCGTTGGGTACGTAGACAACACTCTCCCCCTCGTTGCTATTCATCACACGATCTTGAGTGTGCGTAGGAAAATTTTGAAATTACTACGAAACCCAACAGTGGCATCCGAGCCTAGGTTATTTATGTTGATGTTATATGCACGAGTAGAACACAAGTGAGTTGTGGACGATACAAGTCATACTGCCTACCAGCATGTCATACTTTGGTTCGGCGGTATTGTTGGACGAGACGACCCGGACCAACCTTATGCGTACGCTTACGCGAGACCGGTTCCCTCGACGTGCTTTGCACATAGATGGCTTGCGGGCGACTGTCTCTCCAACTTTAGTTGAACTAAGTATGGCTACGCCCGGTCCTTGCGAAGGTTAAAACGGAGTCTATTTGACAAACTATCGTTGTGGTTTTGATGCGTAGGTGAGATTGGTTCTTACTTAAGCCCGTAGCAGCCACGTAAAACATGCAACAACAAAGTAGAGGACGTCTAACTTGTTTTTGCAGGGCATGTTGTGATGTGATATGGTCAAGGCATGATGCTGAATTTTATTGTATGAGATGATCATGTTTTGTAACTGAGTTATCGGCAACTGGCAGGAGCCATATGGTTGTCGCTTTATTGTATGCAATGCAAATCGCGATATAATGCTTTACTTTATTACTAAACGGTAGTGATAGTCGTGGAAGCATAAGATTGGCGAGACGACAACGATGCTATGATGGAGATCAAGGTGTCGCGCCGGTGACGATGGTGATCATGACGGTGCTTCGGAGATGGAGATCACAAGCACAAGATGATGATGGCCATATCATATCACTTATATTGATTGCATGTGATGTTTATCTTTTTATGCATCTTATCTTGCTTTGATTGACGGTAGCATTATAAGATGATATCTCACTAAATTATCAAGAAGTGTTCTCCCTGAGTATGCACCATTGCGAAAGTTCTTCGTGCTGAGACACCACGTGATGATCGGGTGTGATAGGCTCTACGTTCAAATACAACGGGTGCAAAACAGTTGCACACGCGGAATACTCAGGTTATACTTGACGAGCCAAGCATATACAGATATGGCCTCGGAACACGGAGACCGAAAGGTCGAGCGTGAATCATATAGTAGATATGATCAACATAATGATGTTCACCATGAAACTACTCCATCTCACGTGATGATCGGACATGGTTTAGTTGATTTGGATCACGTGATCACTTAGAGGATTAGAGGGATGTCTATCTAAGTGGGAGTTCTTAAGTAATATGATTAATTGAACTTAAATTTATCATGAACTTAGTACCTGATAGTATCTTGCTTGTTTATGTTGATTGTAGATAGATGGCTCGTGCTGTTGTTCCGTTGAATTTTAATGCGTTCCTTGAGAAAGCAAAGTTGAAAGATGATGGTAGCAATTACACGGACTGGGTCCGTAACTTGAGGATTATCCTCATTGCTGCACAGAAGAATTACGTCCTGGAAGCACCGGTGGGTGCCAGGCCTGCTGTAGATGCTCCTGACAACGTTAAGAACGTTTGGCAGAGTAAAGCTGATGACTACTCGATAGTTCAGTGTGCCATGCTTTACGGCTTAGAACCGGGACTTGAATGACGTTTTGAACGTCATGGAGCATATGAGATGTTCCATGAATTGAAGTTAATATTTCAAGCAAATGCCCGGACTGAGAGATATGATGTCTCCAATAAGTTCTATAGCTGCAAGATGGAGGAGAACAGTTCTGTCAGTGAGCATATACTCAAAATGTCTGGGTATAATAATCACTTGATTCAATTGGGAGTTAATCTTCCGGATGATTGCGTTATTGACATAATTCTCCAATCACTGCCACCAAGCTACAAGATCTTCGTGATGAACTATAATATGCAAGGGATGAACAAGACTATTCCCGAGCTCTTCGCAATGCTGAAAGCTGCAGAGGTAGAAATCAAAAAGGAGCATCAAGTGTTGATGGTTAACAAAACCACTAGTTTCAAGAAAAAGGGCAAAGGAAAGAAGAAGGGGGGAACTTCAAGAAGAACGGCAAGCCAGTTGCTGCTCAAGAGAAGAAACCCAAGTCTGGACCTAAGCCTGAAACTGAGTGCTTCTACTGCAAGCAGACTGGTCACTGGAAGCGGAACTGCCCCAAGTATTTGGCGGATAAGAAGGATGGCAAGGTGAACAAAGGTATATGTGATATACATGTTATTGATGTGTACCTTACTAATGCTCGCAGTAGCACCTGGGTATTTGATACTGGTTCTGTTGCTAATATTTGCAACTCAAAACAGGGACTACGGATTAAGCGAAGATTGGCTAAGGACGAGGTGACGATGCGCGTGGGAAACGGTTCCAAAGTCGATGTGATCGCGGTCGGCACGCTACCTCTACATCTACCTTCGGGATTAGTATTAGACCTAAATAATTATTATTTGGTGCCAGCGTTGAGCATGAACATTATATCTGGATCTTGTTTAATGCGAGACGGTTATTCATTTAAATCAGAGAATAATGGTTGTTCTATTTATATGAGTAATATCTTTTATGGTCATGCACCCTTGAAGAGTGGTCTATTCTTGTTGAATCTCGATAGTAGTGATACACATATTCATAATGTAGAAGCCAAAAGATGCAAAGTTGATAATGATAGTGCAACTTATTTGTGGCACTGTCGTTTAGGTCATATCGGTATAAAGCGCGTGAAGAAACTCCATACTGATGGACTTTTGGAACCACTTGATTATGAATCACTTGGTATTTGCGAACCGTGCCTCATGGGCAAGATGACTAAAACACTGTTCTCCGGTACTATGGAGAGAGCAACAGATTTGTTGGAAATCATACATACCGATGTATGTGGTCCGATGAATATTGAGGCTCGTGGCGGATATCGTTATTTTCTCACCTTCACAGATGATTTAAGCAGATATGGGTATATCTACTTAATGAAACATAAATCTGAAACATTTGAAAGGTTCAAAGAATTTCAGAGTGAAGTTGAAAATCATCGTAACAAGAAAATAAAGTTTCTACGATCTGATCGTGGAGGAGAATATTTGAGTTACGAGTTTGGTGTACATTTGAAAAACTGTGGAATAGTTTCGCAACTCACGCCACCCGGAACACCACAACGTAATGGTGTGTCCGAACGTCGTAATCGTACTTTACTAGATATGGTGCGATCTATGATGTCTCTTACTGATTTACCGCTATCATTTTGGGGATACGCTCTAGAGACGGCCGCATTCACGTTAAATAGGGCACCATAAAAATCCGTTGAGACGACGCCTTGTGAACTGTGGTTTGGCAAGAAACCAAAGTTGTCGTTTCTTAAAATTTGGGGCTGCGATGCTTATGTGAAAAAACTTCAACCTGATAAGCTCGAACCCAAATCGGAGAAATGTGTCTTCATAGGATATCCAAAGGAAACTATTGGATACACCTTCTATCACAGATCCGAAGGCAAGACTTTTGTTGCTAAATTCGGAAACTTTCTTGAGAAGGAGTTTCTCTCGAAAGAAGTGAGTGGGAGGAAAGTAGAACTTGACGAGGTAACTGTACCTGCTCCCTTATTGGAAAGTAGTACATCACAGAAAACTGTTTCTGCGACACTTACACCAATAAGTGAGGAAGTTAATGATAATGATCATGAAACTTCAGATCAAGATGCTACTGAACCTCGTAGATCAACCAGAGTAAGATCCGCACCAGAGTGGTACGGTAATCCTGTTCTGGAAGTCATGCTACTAGATCATGATGAACCTACGAACTATGAAGAAGCGATGGTGAGCCCAGATTCCGCAAAGTGGCTTGAAGCCATGAAATCTGAGATGGGATCCATGTATGAGAACAAAGTATGGACTTTGGTTGACTTGCCCGATGATCGGCAAGCAATTGAGAATAAATGGATTTTCAAGAAGAAGACTGACGCTGACGGTAATATTACTGTCTACAAAGCTCGACTTGTCGCAAAAGGTTTTCGACAAGTTCAAGGGGTTGACTACGATGAGACCTTCTCACCCGTAGCGATGCTTAAGTCTGTCCGAATCATGTTAGCAATTGCCACGTTTTATGATTATGAAATTTGGCAGATGGATGTCAAAACTGCATTCCTGAATGGATTTCTGGAAGAAGA
The DNA here is from genome assembly GCF_003073215.2 of Triticum urartu. NCBI lineage: Eukaryota > Viridiplantae > Streptophyta > Magnoliopsida > Poales > Poaceae > Triticum > Triticum urartu. The sequence continues at coordinate 66,516,056 of NC_053023.1, read as the reverse complement.
GTTGTATATGATGCAACCGGAATGTTTTGTCGATCCAAAGGGAGCTAACAAAGTGTGCAAGCTCCAGCGATCCATTTATGGACTGGTGCAAGCCTCTCGGAGTTGGAATAAACGTTTTGATAGTGTGATCAAAGCATTTGGTTTTATACAGACTTTCGGAGAAGCCTGTATTTACAAGAAAGTGAGTGGGAGCTCCGTAGCATTTCTGATATTATATGTGGATGACATATTACTGATTGGAAATGATATAGAATTTCTGGATAGCATAAAGGGATACTTGAATAAGAGTTTTTCAATGAAAGACCTCGGTGAAGCTGCTTACATATTAGGCATAAAGATCTATAGAGATAGATCAAGACGCCTAATTGGACTTTCACAAAGCACATACCTTGACAAGATTTTGAAAAAGTTCGAAATGGATCAAGCAAAGAAAGGGTTCTTGCCTGTGTTACAAGGTGTGAAGTTGAGTCAGACTCAATGCCCGACCACTGCAGAAGATAGAGAGAAAATGAAAGATGTTCCCTATGCTTCAGCCATAGGCTCTATCATGTATGCAATGCTGTGTACCAGACCTGATGTGTGCCTTGCTATAAGTTTAGCAGGGAGGTACCAAAGTAATCCAGGAGTGGATCACTGGACAGCGATCAAGAACATCCTGAAATACCTGAAAAGGACTAAGGATATGTTTCTCGTATATGGAGGTGACAAAGAGCTCATCGTAAAAGGTTACGTTGATGCAAGCTTTGACACTGATCCGGACGATTCTAAATCGCAGACCGGATACGTGTTTACATTAAATGGTGAAGCTGTCAGTTGGTGCAGTTCTAAACAAAGCGTCGTAGCGGGATCTACATGTGAAGCAGAGTACATAGCTGCTTCGGAAGCAGCAAATGAAGGAGTTCATATCCGATCTAGGTGTCATACCTAGTGCATCGGGTCCAATGAAAATCTTTTGTGACAATACTGGTGCAATTGCCTTGGCAAAGGAATCCAGATTTCACAAGAGAACCAAGCACATCAAGAGACGCTTCAAATCCATCCGGGATCTAGTCCAGGTAGGAGACATAGAGATTTGCAAGATACATACGGATCTGAATGTTGCAGACCCGTTGACTAAGCCTCTTCCACGAGCAAAACATGATCAGCACCAAAGCTCCATGGGTGTTAGAATCATTATTGTGTAATCTAGATTATTGACTCTAGTGCAAGTGGGAGACTGAAGGAAATATGCCCTAGAGGCAATAATAAAGTTATTATTTATTTCCTTATATCATGATAAATGTTTATTATTCATGCTAGAATTGTATTAACCGGAAACATAATACATGTGTGAATACATAGACAAACAAAGTGTCACTAGTATGCCTCTACTTGACTAGCTCATTAATCAAAGATGGTTATGTTTCCTAACCATGAACAAAGAGTTGTTATTTGATTAATGGGATCACATCATTAGGTGAATGATCTGATTGACATGACCCATTCCATTAGCTTAGCATCCGATGGTTTAGTATGTTGCTATTGCTTTCTTCATGACTTATACATGTTCCTATGACTATGAGATTATGCAACTCCCGTTTGCCGGAGGAACACTTTGTGTGCTACCAAACGTCACAACGTAAATGGGTGATTATAAAGGAGCTCTACAGGTGTCTCCAAAGGTAGATGTTGGGTTGGCGTATTTCGAGATTAGGATTTGTCACTCCGATTGTCGGAGAGGTATTCTGGGCCCTCTCGGTAATGCACATCACATAAGCCTTGCAAGCATTGCAACTAATGAGTTAGTTGCGGGATGATGTATTACAGAACGAGTAAAGAGACTTGCCGGTAACGAGATTGAACTAGGTATTGGATACCGACGATCGAATCTCGGGCAAGTAACATACCGATGACAAAGGAAACAACGTATGTTTTTATGCGGTCTGACCGATAAAGATCTTCGTAGAATATGTAGGAGCCAATATGGGCATCCAGGTCCCGCTATTGGTTATTGACCAGAGATGTGTCTCAGTCATGTCTGCATTGTTCTCGAACCGTAGGGTCCGCACGCTTAACGTTACGATGACAGTTATTATGAGTTTATGCATTTTGATGTACCGAAGTTAGTTCGGAGTCCCGGATGTGATCACGGACATGACGAGGAGTCTCAAAATGGTCGAGACATAAAGATTGATATATTCTATGACTATATTCGGACACTGGAAGGGTTCCGGAGAAGTATCGGATAAAACCGGAGCACCGGGGGGTTACCGGAACCCCCCGGGGGGTTAATGGGCCTCATGGGCCAAATGTGGAGAAGAGGAAGGGGCTGCCAGGGCAGGCCACGCGCCCCCTCTCCCCCTAGTCCGAATTGGACAAGGAGGGAGGGGCGGCGCCCCCCCTTTCCTATTCTCCCTCCACCTCTCCTAGTTGGACAAGGAACGGGAGGGGAGTCCTACTCCCGGTAGGAGTAGGACTCCTCCTGCGCGCCTCCATAGGGCCGGCCGCACCCCTCCCCTTGGATCCTTTATATACGGGGGCAGGGGGCACCCCTAGACACACAAGTTGATCCACGTGATCGTTCCTTAGCCGTGTGCGGTGCCCCTTGCCACCATATTCCACCTCGATCATATCGTTGTAGTGCTTAGGCGAAGCCCTGCGTCGGTAGAACATCATCATCGTCACCACGCCGTTGTGCTGACAGAACTCATCCCCGAAGCTTTACTGGATCGGAGCCCGGGGAGCGTCATCGAGCTGTACGTGTGCTAAGAACTCGGAGGTGCCGGAGTAACGGTGCTTGGATCGGTCGGATCGGGAAGACGTACGACTACTTCCTCTACGTTGCGTCAACGCTTCCGTTGCGGTCTACGAGGGTACGTAGACAACACTCTCCCCTCTCGTTGCTATGCATCACCATGATCTTGCGTGTGCGTAGGAAAATTTTGAAATTACTACGAAACCCATCATTGTCGACGCACCGAAAGGAACAGGAGGCAACTACACCAATAAAGAAGACGTCTTGCTATGCAAAACTTGGTTGGAAGTGTCGAGGGATCCATCCGTTGGAGGTGATCAAAGTAGATATGCTTATTGGAACCGGATGAAGGAACACTTTGATCTACGACGAGAGTGGAATTGACCGCTTCGATCGATCTCTTCGCTCCCGGTGGTCGATAATCAACAAGGATTGTCAAAAGTGGGCGGCCGCACAAAAGGCGGTTGACAAGTTGAACCCAAGTGGCACTAATGATGAAGATAGGGTAAGTGCCATTTCATCTATGTTCATCATGCTTGTTGTTGGTGTTTGTAGTGCTAACTTATTTTTTTCATGTAGTTCAATATTGCACAAAACTTGTTCAAAGGAGAGGAGAAGAGGACCAAGAAGGGGAAGATCAAGAAAGGAAGGCCATTTACCTTTCCTCATTGCTATGAAGCATTGAAGGATGATGAGAAATGGAAGAAGCGTGATGATATGGATGATTTGGATTTGAGCAACAAACGACCAATTGATTTGGATGATGATGAGGAGGAGGCATCAGGTGATGACGGCAAGAGAAGCCCCACACCAAACTCGGTTTCATACTCGAAGCCAAAACGACCGGATGGGACCAAGAAAGACGCAAAAAAAGAAAAGAAAAGGAGATGATGAGCTCAAAAATGCTATGGAAGCTATTGTGAAGGCAAAAAAAGAAGGCAACGAGGTGAGGAAGATGGCAAGGAGCCAACAACCAAGATACCGCGACCGAGGAGAGAAGGTTGGCGGCCGAGGATAGGAAGGTGGCATTGAAGGAGAGGAAGGTGGGCATGGAGGAGCGATCTAGACTGTTGGATTGGGAGAAGCACTTGTTCTTCTTGGACACATCTATCCTCAATGAGGCGCAAAAGGAGTATCTCAATCTTGCTCGTGAAGAAGTTTTGATCCAAAAAAGAGCCATGATTCGCTCCATGGGTGGCGGTGGCCTTGGCGGCATGGGAGACATGGGTGGCTTCGGAGTTAGCATGGGCGGAATGGGTGCCACGGGTGGCTTTGGAGCTACCATGGAGACCATGGGAGGCATGGGTGGCTTCGGAGCACCTCCGGGCGGCATGGCCGGCATGGGAGGCATGGGTGCACCTCCAGGCGCCATGGGCGGAATGTCTTCCATTGTGCCTCACACATCTTCGCATGAAAACGCCGTTGAAGATCTTGCCAACACTTTCCGAACTTCACGTGATGAGGATGCGGCGCGCGACAATGAAGAGGAGGAGGAAGAATCGTCTTCGGAGGAGTTGGATGAGGACAAGGCTTGATTGTTGATATGTTTTTCGTTTGTGTCATGAATTTGGTTTGCATTTTGAACTTGGTTGGATGATGTTGTGGGCATGAATTTGAACTTGTGGGCATGAACTTTTTGTCATCAACTTGTTTGTGTGATTTAAATTATGCCATGTCTTTGTTTTGTGATGTTTGAAATTCATTTTGTGTCCAAAATGCAATATATAGCATGCGCCTGCTTCTCTCGCGCGCTGCATTTTTACGCGCTGGTGAAACTACACGCGCGCGCTGCATTTTAGCGCGGCTGATGAAGCCAGTGCTGCCCGCCGCGTCAAACCAGACGATGGATGCGCTGCAGACTGGTTTTTAACGCGCCACGCGTTGGACGGCTGTTGAAGATGCTCTTAGGTATCAAGCTCATCTCTGTTCAGGTGTTTGTTATCGACGGTGCAATGGCCCGAAATGACAATCCAAGAGATAAATGTACACTCAATCTTTCAACTTGCCGGCTTAATGATGCAAACAAGTGCGGCAAACGGCGATGACACCAGAAGATGAACCCAAAGCGTCATGTCAGGCACCGATGTATAAACGTTCGGAGGATCCAACAAATTAATAGAGTACAGTAATTAGACAGGGATACAGTGCAGCGCCTGGGCACGCAAATGGCACAATGCCAACACTGGAGGACTGGAAATGGCGATCGATCATTCCTTGGGCTTGGGCTGCTTGACTATCATGACCGAGCAGTGCGCGTGGTGGGCGCAGTAGTCGCTCACGCTCCCAAGAAATGCCCTGCAAGAATTGCCCAGGTTCAGACACAATCCATGACCACTAGCTCTGCAGCACGGGGGACTGGAGAATGGAGATAAATAAATCAGTTACCTCTTGATGGCGCCGTAGCCATGGCTGCCGACGACGAGCAAGTCGGCGTGGTGCTTCTCGACGGCGTTGCAGAGCACGTACCTCGGCTCCCCGTCGATCACCTTCACCACTCCCTGCACCTGCGATCGATTCCAGATGTGGCTGTTAAGCAGAGCATGCAGCAATCGGCGTGATCTTGTTACTCGTTTCTGGAATTGGTAGTGGATGTTACCGAGTTGGCGGCGCAGAGGCGGCGAGCCCTGTCGACGACCTCCTCGGCCCTCCTGCGCAGGTCCGCGTCCACGTACCTCACCACGTCCCCGGCGGCGGCTGAAAGTGAAATCGACCGATCCCCAGAAATCAGCGCTCCGGCCGGTTCAGATAAGCAAGAATTAGTTAGGGAGGGGGTCGCGGACGGCACGTACCGGGGCCGCCGAGCGTGACGACGGAGGACACGGCCGGCTTGGCGTGGACGACGACGAGCTCCACCGGCGCCCCGGGGCCGGCCGTCTCCGCCACGTAACGCACGGCCCACTCGAGCGCGCGGTAGCTGTGGTCGCTGTCGTCCACGCCGACCAGCACCACCGTCTTGTTGGTCGTCCCCTCCTCCACCGGACTGGCCTCCGCCGCCGCGGCCGCAGACGCTGCCTCGGTCCCCGCCATCATGAACAAGAGTCAACTATGGGACGACGGACGATTAAAAATGATGAGAGAAGGTTTCTTGGCTCGATCTGATGTGGTTTGCTTGCCGTCCTAGCTTGCAGACCGCGGGCTATTTATGCGAGCTGGAGATGTGAGAAGTAGGCGCACCGACGAAACCGCGGAGGCCAAGTTGCGTGTGGCCGCTGACTGACCGGAGATAATGGATACTGGCGGCACGCTGCCCCGGTTTCCGTTTGGTTTTCTGGCTTTCCACTTCTCGATCGTGATCTTCCCGCTGGACTGGATGGCGACGGCGGCGACAGCGACGGCGCGGGGGCACGGTGACTGTTTCTTTTCCTTCGGTAGCTCAGTGCGTGCCGATTTCTGACGCACTCGAGATGCGTGCTAAGGTAGAACAGAATAGGGAGCGGGGCACTTTATTTTCGCCAATGAACGAATGAACGTTCCTTGGTGAGGCCACCCGAGCGAACGAATGAATGTTCATTGCAGGAGGTTCGTTTAAGGCCAACTGCAAGGCGCGACCCAAACGGACATCCGGTTCGTTCGACTTTCGTCCGTTTGGTGCAGGAAAACGGACATAGCCGTTCATTTGCGGTCGTGTGGGCGCCGGTGCACTGAACGGGTCAGCCGCATCCTAAACGGTCTGCTTGTTTGGATGCGAAAATAAACCCCCAAAACCTCAAATAAAACATTAAAAATAACTTTAAAAATATTAAACACAGGCATCAAAACGTTCACAGTACCCAAGTTCGCACAGTGAAATAAACAAGCTAATTAAAAAACATTAAGAAAGGGTAAAAAGGGTTGTCGCCGCCGCCCTGGCCACTGGCAGGTTTGTGGGTGTGGACGGACTCCTCCATCACCTGCGCATTAGGTCCTCCTACTCGGCGGCCGTCATTGGCTCGGGGGGTGGGGACGGCGACGGCGTAGGGGTGAGGTCACGAACCTGCCAGCGGCCGCGCACCTAGGGCGCGCGACATTCAGCGCGGGCGCCACGGGCTTTGTGGGCGGCCTGCAAAGTAGGACTGCCGCCGGATGTTGTGCTCGTCACGGAGCCACGTATCCCACAGCGGAAAGCCCACGGCGTACCTCCAATCATCGATGAGGTCCGGGGGACGACGGGACTGGCACGTGATCCGTGGATAGGTGCCAGTTGTTGGGGAGGTGCACGTCGCCCCACGGAAATGGCGTGCGCGTCTCCCAGTAGCGCTAGCACACCTCCGCCTTGACGTATGGTCGCTAGCGAGGTGGGGCGCCACCCGGCGCGATGTGAAACACGGGCGGCGGCGGTGGACGTGGAGGCGGGGTGGAGGGGCGGCGACGGCGACCGGACGACGACCCGGCCTCGTGGTCGTGCCTCGTCTTGCGGCCGGGGAACCATCGCCCCACCATTTTCGCCGGCGGAGAGGTGGAGAGCTAGGGTTTGTTTGTCAGGGCTTGGGGAGGCAAGACGGCCAGGAAGTGGAAACTGTGGACTAACCGGTCCACGACTTTCAATTTAAGAAGGACGACGACCGCAAGATGTGTGTATGACAGCCGGGGCCTATCGGGGAATGTTGCATGGGCCACAAAAAATTTCCTACGCTCACCAAGATCAATCTAGGAGATAAACATCTACGAAAGGGGAGATTGCATCTACATACTCTTGCAGATCGCTAAGCGGAGGCGTTAAGAAACGCGATTGATGTAGTCGAATGTCTTCGCGATCCAATCACGATCTGTCCCATGAACTCTCGATCCAAGTGACGAACTGACAACATCTCCGCGTTAAACACACGTACGGCTTGATGATGCCTTCACCTCTCGATCCAGCGAGCGATGGTGAAGTAGTAGCTCGAGTCCTCCGACAGCACGACGGCGTGGCGGCGGCAGTGGTGGTGGAATCTCGGCAGAGCTTCGCTAAGCACTGCAGAGAGGAAGAAGTCTCTTTACTCGTTCTGTAGTACAAGATCACGTGAATAACTCATTAGTCACATTACTTGCAAGCCTATTGTGATGTTGTATTACAGAATGGGCCCTGAGATACCTCTCCGTCATACGGAGTGACAAATCTCAGTCTTGATCCATGCCAACTCAACAGACACCCTCAGAGATACCTGTAGAGGACATTTATAGTCGCCTAGTTACGTTGCGACGTTTGGTACACACAAGATACTCCTCCGGTGTCAGTGTCAGTGAGTTGCATGATTTCATGGTCATAGGAATATATACTTGACATGCAGGAAATGATAGAAATAAACTTGATACGATCATATGCTACGTTCATAATTTGGGTCTTATTCATCGCATCATTCTTCTAATGATGTCATCTCATTATTAAATGACAACTCACGTCTATGACTAGGAAACCATAGCCATCTTTGATCAACAAGCTAGTCTGGTAGAGGCTTACTAGGGACATGTTGTTGTCTATGTATCCGCACATGCATTTGAGTTTCCACTCAATACAATTATAGCATGGATAATAAACGATTATCATGAATAAGAAAATATAATAATAACTATTTTATTATTGCCTCTATGGCATATTTCCAACAGGGTCCACCGCGCGTGCCCATTTAGTTTGGGCGGCGGAGGTAGTTGGGCAGTCGCCACGCATCCCCGTGGAGGACGACCTGCAAGCGCATGCTCGTCCGTTCGGCGTTCGTGTGGACGCAAAACGAGCGCATGTTTGCGCCAGAAATGGGACGGGCTGGAAGCCAAACGGACAAAAATTTGAGGATGCAGCCGCGCGTTAGGCCATGTCATCTTTTCATTTTGGCCCAAACGGACGCAGGCGGACAGAATGGGGCCGTGCGTTGGAGTTGGCCTAAGGGCATCTCCTACCCCTAAAACGGACATGGTGTTTGTCCGTGGACGGATCCGCGGAGAGTAATACATAAGCCGCCGTTCAACTATGTCTGCATAAATTTTAAATAGAATTTAATCAAACAAGACAAATTACATGCAAACCGGGGGATTTCCATCTAAACTGAAACACACTAATTATATTTTCTACATATTTCATTAAACAAAAGCGATCCGATCTAAACCTGGTCTAAATCAACTGCGGTGACCGTCCTCCAAGTCCTTGTTGTTCCTACATGTGCCCATGTCGAATGGTTGTGTCCATGTTAAATGGAGCAGAAACCCGCAAAGTGAAGGTGCGGCCACCGCCGAGAAAGAGTAGGGACAGGGAACATGTATCGGCCCACTTGGGACTCGAGGCCCCGCCACCACTACTCCTTGTTGGAGTCCGCGACCTGTCCGTCGCAGACTACTGTTATCTAGAAAACTACTATCTTCGTCCCATAATATAAGATCGTTTTGCAAGATAAGGAGTACTACTTACAATTCCCTCCGTCCCAAAATAAGTGACTCAATTTTATAATATTTTATTTTATGAACAGGCGTAATGATAATTGCTAGAAAAGCTACTTTCTTCACACTATGGGGGTGTTTGTTTCCAGGGACTTTTTTGTGTAGGGACTAGAAAAAGTCCCTCTTAGAGACTTTTTTATCAAATAAGGGGGACTTTTTAGGGACTAAACTAGGCATTTGGGACTAAATGAAGAAGACTCTCAAGGAGAGTCTTTTGGGAACTTTTTGGGACTTTTTCAACAATGCCCCTTCATGCACCCATTGGCCCGCCATGGAGTTGTTAGGGGCAACATGGTCATTTAATAACCTTTAGAAAGGGACTAGAGACTTTTTAGTCTCTAGAAACAAACAGAAAAGGACTTTTAGGAATTATGGACTTTTTAGTTGGGACTAGAAAAAGTTCTATGACTAGAGAACCAAACACCACCTATATACTACTCCCTCTAGTATAAAGTTGTATTAAATTTGAGACACTTATTTTAAGACGGAGAGAGTAATCATTAATTAACTGCAAGATATGTGAATCTCAGTCCCTTGAATCGTAGAGAGGGATCGGGGACAGGGAGCGCAAGGGGAAGAGGTGCAGTAATTGTAGTTCTAGACAACAAAAATAATCATGAAGTTTGGCCGTTTCCAACTCTTTCTTCACCATGCCGTTTCCCAGCTCAAGCTTCCCATCCAACATCAAAGTCCTCATGTTTGAGTACACGCACCCAAATGGGCAATGAAGAAGGCCACGAACTAGAGGATATCTTGTCGCGCCGTCATTGTCTAGCACCACGGCTTGCACCGCCACGCATCCCCATGGGTGCATGGTATCATCCATGCAAAAGGGAAATAATTAAAGCGAGTAGAAGAAGATGGTTCAAGTGCTTCGAAAAGTCACCACTACTAGTGCTACTACTAGATGGAGCGTCCAATTTGAAATCTGCTTTCACATTGTATTGGTTTCAGCAAGATTCCTAGGAAGTATATCTGGCCATCCCTCAGGCCGGGCCGGGCTTCAGGCTTGGCCCGGGCGCCGGGCCTAGAAAATTAAGCCGAAGCCCGGCCTGCACATGTAAAAACCCGTCAGGCCTCGGGCCAGGCCTCTTCGATAAATCACAAAAATAGCAGGCTTGGGACCGGCCCAGTCTTCGGGCTTAAAATCTAGGCCCGAGCCTGGCCCAGGAGCAGCGTCTGGCCAGGCCGGGCTACCCATGGCAGGTATACTTGAATTAACCTTTTTCTTGATTGCGTTTTGCATTAGTATCCATTATGATTTTACACTAGCACGGAACTGAAAAAAAAACTAACCAATATATACAATTTTTCTAGAATCAACTACATTTTCATATTGGGTTTACAATATTTTTGTCCGGCTCTCTTGCATTGTTGGAATGTATCTATTCCATTTTTGAACCGATACTATTGTATTTTCTAGGCAGAGTGTAGTAGATTTTTAGGCTAAGCGAATGCCATTTTTGTTAAGTCTGCAACAATCTTTTTTCAGTTGTCTTGTGCAAGCAAGCACTAATAAAAAACATGAAGCAGTTATTTCATAAGATTTTTACCTAACTTTTTTCTCAATAGCAAAAATTAGTTGTCTTATGCAAGTAAACACTAATACAAAATATTTCATTTTTGAACTGGTACTGCTGTATTTTTTCAACAAAATGTATGATGCTTTACGTGTTATTCATTTGAGTATAAATAGTAATCTAAAACATCTTATATTAATTTACAGAGAGAGTAGGAGAGATAATGAATAGACGTGGAAGCAATTATTCAATGTAATGCCCACGAGCGAATGCTCTAGCTGAGAACGGGATTTTTAATTTTTCGCCACTAGTTACTTTGCCCTTTGACGATTAGCCACTCATTATTTTGTATTTGCTTATTTGCCACTGCTTAGTTTGCAAATTACCAGAGTGTGGGACCCACGTGGAAATCACCAGAGTGCCCCTGCCGATTCGATTCACCCAGGAGATGAGCTCGTCTCCTCCCTCGTTCCCCATCTGTCTCCCGTCTATCGCTACTGGTGCTCCACGGAAGACGGCGGCGGTTCGTCCCAGGGATTCCCCGTGGTCCTCGACGGCGGCTCTCTTCTCTCTCTCTCTCTCTCTCAGCCCGCCGTCCGACATGACGCAGGTGCTGCTGCTTGCCGCCGCCGGTCCCGCATGCTCGTGCGCTGTCGTTGCTCTATTTTTCCGCTGCTGCTCTTCTTGCCGGCCCGTACTGCCGTGCCGCTGTTGTTTGTGGCCCTGTGTGTTGCTGCTGCTTAGTGCTTACTCATGGTCAGTGGAAGACGCGGTGGAGGCGCTCGCTGTTGCCCGGCTCCACTTAGGTTCCGTCGTGTTTAGCCTTCGCATGGACCTGGGCGCTGCTGTCTTTGCTGCTGCTCTCCGTTGTTGCCCATCAGCTAGCTGGCGCTGGCCTTGTCCGCTGCTCGTAGAGGAGCGTCGACGTCTACTGCCGTGCTTACAAGGGATGGGATTGAGTTCTTCGCGTGCGTCTGAGTTCATGCCAAATAGGCACATAAGGGTATACTTGTCCACTGCATTGTGCAGGTAATATGTATATCATTTGGAATTATTGTTTTTGTGTCGAAAAGTGGCAAAAAAATAAATGGCAAACAAAAAGAGTGGCAAAAGATCAATTACAACCTAAGCAGTGGCAAATTGTCAAAGTCCAAAGTAAGTAGTGGCTGAAAATCAAATCGCCCGCTGAGAACGCATTTGATCCACAAAGCAGATCCACTAGAAACTTAAAGAAGACGTAAAATGGGCAACAAAATAGAAGGATGATTGAATGGTCCCCCCATCATGTATGGCATCGATGGTATTCTTTCTGTTTTATGAAAAAAGTTTTCGTCCCGTTTTATATATAAAGCAATGATCAACAACATTCGATATAAGTGCACACCCTCACAATCAGTGGCGGAGCCAAGATTCGAGTATAGGGGGAGACCGAGTACGTATATTGATTTAATCTCGTTGGTAATTATTCGTCACTCCTATTAAAATTGTCGATCGTTGGGGGGGGGGGGGGGGGGGGGCGGGGGGGGGGGGGGGGGGGGGGCAGGCCCCTGCTCGTCCCCCCTAGCTCCGCCCCTGCTCGTCCCCCCTAGCTCCGCCCCTGCTCACAACACACGCACACACGCACCCAAGGCAGGATTCATAAGCGTTCAGCGCAGCAACACCAACCCAAGCACTACATATGACGAACCGTGGGCTTCAAGGCGGCGCCTTCATGAAGGGAACGACACTAGAGCGTCGTCACCGTCTGATCCGAGGATCAGAGTTTCTCCTAGAGCACCACGACGGACAATGAGAGCCACGGCGACGCTTTCAAGAAGGGAACGAGTTTCACCGCCGCCGGTCCGTCCGAAGATAGAGCAGGTTTTCACCCCGACCACCACTCACCGCCACCGAACGCCACACCCCGGCTACCACGCCGCCCACACGGTCGTGGCAACCGGGCAGCACCAAGCCACGGGCTCTACCCATGAGCACCGCAGAACCACCACCAGGGCCGCCGCCCTGGCATCAAAGACCTTGACACCACCTCACCCGAGATCCGCCGCTACCCCAACCAAAGCACATGGACGACCCCCAGTGACGAGACCCAATAGGCCGGCCAAACTTGGCCTTCATCGACCCGTTCTGCGGCACCGGGCGCGAGACGAGCTCGGTCCTGCTGTCGGGCGCGAGACGAGCATGGTCCTGCTGTCGGGCGCGAGACGAGCTCGGTCCTGCTGCCGGGTGCGAGACGAGATCAGTCCTGCTGCCGGGCGCGAGACGAGCTCGGTTCTGCTGCCAGGTGCGAGACAAGTGATGGACCACAGCGGGGGAGGGCCAGCCCTTTGACGAAGATAGCGGCCGGACGCCGCGAAGATGGCTCGAAGGTCGAACCAGGCCGCCTACAAACGAACAGACGCCAGAAATCCAGCCGTCGCCGCATGCAACCCGCCGAGCCGCCGTGGTGTCACGCGACGAATGGAAGCCTCCACCAGAGGGCTGAGCCGCCTCGTCGCCACCGCCCACAGCCGGAGCAGCAGCCACGCCGGGCCAGTGCCCCAACCCGCGCCGCCCACCAGAAATCGCCAGATCCGGCCGGCACGCACCGCCACCACCGCCACCAAGCCGATGTTGCGCCGGTCTCCTTGCTGGCAGCAGCCGCCGCCCGACGCCTAGGGCCTTCGGGTCGCGCCGCCCGCAGCCCTCGCCGCAGGAGCCCCGTCGCGCCAGATCCGCTGCCACAGCTGGGCCCCACGCGACCACCACTAGTCGCGACATCGGCCACGCGGCCCCCACCCAGCGCCATCAGCACGCCAGGCGACGTCGCGCCGCGGCGCCTGGCACCCGCGCCGTGCCCGCAGCAAAAGAGAAGGGCCCGCGCCACTCATCTGTATGCGGGGGAACCAAAAGACCTCGCCGCCGCCGGCCCGGGCGAGCTTTGCCCGGCCTAGCCCTCTGACGGCGGCAGGGAGGAGGAGGGAGGAGGGAGAACTCGGGGGCGGCCGCACCGGAAGCCCTCCCCGCCACCGCGCGGGGGCGGCGCGGGAGGGAGAGGCTAGGTCGGGAGGGAGAGGACCTTCATGGGTGGAGCAGTTCATTCTTTCCATTTTCATTGCACATTAGCTCTGTTGTGAGTCGAATTGTATAAAAACAATGCGAATGTTTACAAAAACAAGCATATATAATGTGAAAATGTATTTCAACGATGAATTTGACATACTGGTTTATTGTTGCAGATGTTAATAACTTTTTTCTATCAATTTGATCAAAAGTTTACACAGCTTGACTGGTAATATGCAGAGAAAATAAGAAAGGGAGTACTACAAAGTACAAACGTTGGAGTAATAATTAAGTAGGGATACATTCAACCGCAAAACAAACAAACAAAAAAGTTGGGATACATTTGTAGGCACGAAAATGGCCCAATCCCAACACTGGAACTGGGCACCATCGATCGAACACCGGGAATGGCAATCAGTTCTTGGGCTTGGGCTGCTTCACTATCATCACAGAGCAGTGCGCATGGTGGGCGCAGTAGTCGCTCACGCTCCCGAGCAATGCCCTGCGAGAAAGAGGAGTTCAGACAAAAAGTCCATCACCATTAGGTTCGGTCTCGCGGTGAAAGCGCACACTGCAGGAGAAAATCAAGAACCTCTTGATGGCGCCGTAGCCGTGACTGCCGACGACGAGCAGATCGGCGTGGTGCTTCTCGACGGCGTTGCACAGGACGTGCCGCGGCTCCCCGTCGACCACCTCCACCACGCCCTGCACCTGCGGTTTCGGACAAGCAGCAACAGGTTACAGATATCCAATGTGTGATCGTCTGTATGTCTGTCCATGGGGCAATGCGACGAGCGACGAGCGGAGTTGTTGTTGGTCGCGGATGTTACCGAGTTGGCGACGCAGAGGCGGCGCGCCCTGTCCACGACGCCGTCGGCCTTCTTGCGCAGGTCCGCCTCCACTAACCTCACCACGTCGCCGGACACGCCTGAAACGGATCCACAGAGAATTCAGTCAGAGCTCGCTCCGACTCCGGACGACAAAACGATGAAGCATTAAAGAAGAGGAGGTTAACTAACAACGCACCGGGGCCGCCCATGGTGACCACGGGGGAAGGGGACGGCTTGGCGTGGACGACGACGAGCTCCACCGCCCGGGCGCCGGGCACGCCGGCCGTCGCCGCCACGTGGCGCACGGCCCACTCGAGCGCGCGGTAGCTGTGGTCGCTGTCGTCCACGGCGACCAGCACCACCGTCTTGCTCCTCCCCTCCTCCGCCGGAGCCGCCGCAGACGCCACCGCCTTGGTCTCCGCCATCATGTAACAATCGAAGGACGCGAGGACTGAAACTGATTAGAGAAGGTTTCTTGGTTGAAGTGGTTATAGCTCAATGCCGCGGGCTAGGCCTATATATAGCTCACTTGTCAATCGGCATTGGAGGTGTGAGAGTGGCACGTACGGTGGCGAAACCGGAGGCGCGGTTGCGTGTGGCCGGTTACCGGCGGGAGGTGATGACGGCAGGGCTCCCCCGGTTTCAGTTCAGTTCTGTTGCTTTTCACTTCGCACGCATCATCTGCCCGCTTGGATGGGGACGGCGACGGCAGCGACGGTTCGGGGGCATGGCATGGGTGCGGTCGTTTATTTTTCCGTCGATGCGTGCTGATTTCAGATGCACTCGAGATGCGTGTTGCGATTTGGGATAGAAGAGAATTTGAGAGCGGCACCTTCGTCTTGTGAGAAGAAGAGGAGTATTTTGTTTTGGCGGGTTGAGAAGATTTTTGGTTTTCTTATATCCCAAGTAATCGAAGAATTGCTTTATGTCTAAGTTTCCCGCTGAAAAGTGTAATTTTAGTGTACTCTTTCTTTTGCAGGGAATTTATTAGTGTACTCTTTTACAATCGTAGAAAATAACAACTTCATCGAAAATGAAATTGTAATTTTCTAAATTGCGTAGATATAAGCTTCATGAAGAGAAACCAATCTTCCGGGGAACGAGCCTGTCTGGTTTGTCCTTCGTAGTTCTCCTTCATAGACGGAGCTCCGTTGTCTGGTTGCAAATGACTGAGTTCTCGTGCGCATCTTCATACCACTTCAGATGGCCTCTACAGTGCGGTGCGGGTTGAGTTGACTATCGGCTACGGCGAAGATGGAGTCGTTTGCTTAGGATTTAAGGATGCCGATGATGCTTTATAACGGAGGAGTGATGACGATGACGCTTGCATGCTGTCTCAACGAGGCCTGGTGTGCGTGGGGTATCTTGTGTGTGTTGCTTAGCGGTTGTGATGGTTTAGCCTGGTTTTCCATAATAAACTAGACAATTTGGTTTTCGCTCGGGTTTTCCTAATTAACTGAGCAACTCTTTTCTTCTTAATGAATGTAGAAATCCTGCCACTTCAGGAAAAATAATTGTTGGCGTTGACGAGATTGAAAGCCAATTTCTCCCTGCTCTTCAACCCGGTAGTTGATGTTCGCTCTGAAATGGTTATTAAGGCTTCCAAACTATTGGTGCAATCAAGTGCTCCGAGAGTTTTGAAGACTGTTGGACGAAAACAGCGAGGGGCTAATATGTTTGCTAGTGCACACAACCAGTCCCTAGAGTTCAGAGGAGCTTTCTATAAACTTAAAAGACTATTATCTATGAAGCAAATAAGAACGCTAAGGCAATCGAGGAGATTGCCATCGAAGTGATTGCGTGTCGGAGATGACTCCCAAAAAATGTTGCTGAGTCGAAGCAATTGGTACGCGAGGCATCCGAGAGAAAATGACTACAACAAAGAAGAATGAAGACGAAGTGAAGATGTGCATTTTCTTCATAGTCTTATTTTCTTCTATTGAGTCATAGGACCACTGTACTTTTAAGAGGGGATCGATGTTTCAAGCCTTTGGTCTTTATGATGCTTAACCTAAAAATATCCAAGTGAGTTGAGAGAAATCTCTTCGTGCGAAAAGTAATTACTTGCCAACCAGAGATGATATTCTTCTCAGTTGCGAGAGAATTGCTCTAGTAGAGGAGTCAACTTTACTTGTTCCTCAAGTAAAGTTGAAAGGTGCGTTTGAAATCTGACCGTTGGAAACATGTCGGTTTGACCATTGACTGGCCTCGAGGCCCCAAATAGTCATTTCACCCTCGGGATTGCTCCAGCTATAATAGCCATCCCCCACCTGCCGTTATAGGTGGTGTTTGGTTCTCTAGTCTTAGGACTTTTTCTAGTCCCAACTAAAAAGTCCCTAGTCCCTAAGAAGTTCCTCCTTGTTTCTTTCCAAAGACTAAAAAGTCCCTAGTCCCTTCCTAGAGGTTATAAATGACCATGTTGCCTTTAGTATATAGAAAAATAACAATCAAACAACACCATGGGGTGGCGGGCCAATGGATGCATGGAAGGGCATTGTTGGAAAAGTCCCAAAAAGTCCCAAAAAGACTCTCCTTGAGAGTCTTCTTCATTTAGTCCCAAATACCTAGTTTAGTCCCTAAAAAGTCCCTCCCATTTGGTAGAAAAGTCTCTAAAAGGGACTTTTTCTAGTCCCTACACAAAAAAGTCCCTGGAAGCAAACACCTCCATAGTCCGCTACTCGGTTTGATTTGTCAAGAAGGTTGTTTGAGCACCCCTATTAGAAACATTTGAGTAAATCCATCGAGAGAAAAGCCCAGAGCCCGAAGCCTAGATAGTGGTTTAGCTCATGTGCTCACGTTGTGTTGGTTTCAGCAAGATTCCTCTGAAATAACATTTTTCTTGATTGCATTTTGCATTAATATCTATTGTATTTTTACACTAATGTTGATTTTAAAAAAACTACACCAATGTGTACAATTTTTCTGGAATCAACAACATTTTCATATGGGGTTTATGGTATTTTTGTCCGCTCTCTTGCATTGTTGGAATGTGTCTATTCCATTTTTCAACTGATACTGTTGTATTTTCCCGACAGAGTGTAGTGGATTTTTAGGCTAAGTGAATACCATTTTTGTTAAGTCTACAACAATCATTTTTTAGTTGTCTTATGCAAGTAAACACTAATAAAAGCATGAAGCAGTTATTTAACAAGATCTTTAGCCTAAGTTTATTTTCAACATAAATATAGTTGTCTTATGCAAGTAAACACTAATATGAAATATTTCATTTTTGAACGGATAGTACTGTTTTTCAACAGAATGAGTGACGGAACTTTACGTGTTATTTATTTAAGTATAAATAATAGGAGAGATAACGAACAGACGTCGATGCAATTATTCAATGTAGTGCCGACGAGCGACTGCGCTAGCTGACAACACGTTAGACGCAAAAAGCAGATCCACTAGAAACTAAAAGATTGCATAAAATGGAACAAAGGAGAGGGATCATTGAATAGCAAGTCTCTGGAAGAAGGGCAAATTGATGATGATATCGGATCGGAGGATGAACACTGAAAGCATCATCTATGGCTTTCGGTTTTATTTACTTAGCATTTTTTGGCGAGTAATTTACTTTGCATATTATCTCTGTCGTAAGTCAAACAATATAAAGCCTGACTAAGTTTGTAGAAAGCAATACAGATGTTTACAAAAGCAAGTCTATTTAATGTGAAAATGTATTTCGATGGCGAATTTAATGTGCTGATTGGGTATTGTAGATGTTAATTTATTAATATAAATTTAATCAAAGTTTACAAAGCTTGACTGCTAATATTATGCAGAGTGAATAAAAGAGAGTACAAACTCGTTGGAGCAGAGATAATTAAGCAGGGATACATTGTGTAGGCACGCAAATAGCACAATCCCAACACTGGAACTGGGCAGGATCGATCCAACACCGGAAATGGCGGTCAGTTCTTGGACCCGGGCTGCTTGACAATCACCACAGAGCAGTCGGCGTGGTGTGCGCAGTAGTCGCTCACGCTCCCAAGCAATGCCCTGCAAGAAAAGAGGAGTTGAGACAAGAGACAGTCACCATTAGTTTCAGTCTCGCGGTGAACGCGTACCTCCTGATGGCGCCGTAGCCCTGGCTGCCGACGACGAGCAGATCGGCGCGGTGATTCTCGACGGCGTCGCACAGGACGTGCTTCGGCTCCCCGTCGACCACGTCCACCACAGCCTCCACCTGCGGTTTCGAATAAGCAAGCGGCACGAGTTACGTACAGCCATGCAATGTGTGATCGTCTCTGTTACTGACTCTTATATCTGTCCATGGAGCAATGTTATGTTACCGAGTTGGCGGCGCAGAGGCTGCGCGCCTTGCCGACGACGCCCTCGGCCTTCTTGCGTAGGTCCTCCTCCACTAACCCCACCACGTCGCCGGGCACGCCTGAAACGAATCCCCAGAATTCAGTCGACAGAGCTTTGCTCCAGTCCGGGTCCAGACCAGAGGACGAAACGATGAAGCATTAAAGAGGAGGCTAACGCACCGGGGCCGCCCATGTTGACGGCGAGGGAAGTGGGCGGCTTGGCGTGGAGGACAACGAGCTCCACCGCTCCGGCGCCGGCCATGCCGGCCGTCGCCGCCACGTGCCGCACGGCCCACTCGAGCGCGCGGTAGCTTGCGTCGCTGTCGTCCACGGCAACCAGCACCACCGTCTTGCTCCTCCCCTCCTCCACCTCCACCGCAGCGGCCACCGTCTTGCTCCTCCCCTCCACCGGACTCGTCTCGACCGCAGCAGCCACCGTATTGCCCCTCCCCACCTCCACCTCCACCGTGCTCGCCTCCACCGGCACCGCAGCAGCCACCGTCCTGCTCCTCCCCACCTCCACCGGACTCGCCTCCACCGGCACCGCAGCAGCCACCGCCTTGGTCTCCGCCATCATATGACAATCGAACGTTGCGAGGATTAAAACTGACTAGAGGAGGTTTCTTGGTTTGAAGTGGTTTGCAGATGTAGCTCAAGGCCGCGGGCAGGCCTATATATAGCTTACTCGTCAGTCGGCATTGTGGGTGTGCGAGTGGCACGTACGACGGTGAAGCCGGAGGCGCGGCTGCGTGTGGCCGGTTACCGGCGAGAGCTGCCAGGGCTGCCCGTTCAGCTTTGTTGCTTTTCAATTCTCATTATTGCCCGCTGGATGTCGACGGCGACCGCAGCGACGGATCGGGGCATGGTGGTCGTTTCTTTTCCGTTGGTGCGTGTTGATTTGTGATGCACTCGAGATGCATGTTGAGGTGGAAGATAATCTGAGAGCGGCGCTTTCGTCTTTTGAGAAGAAGATAATCTAGGACCGCAATATCTTTCCTGGGAACGTTTTCTCAGCAAACGCTCGAATCGTCATGGCAACTTTTATGAGATTTGCCACATGTAACCTAGAAAAATGCCAGTAACTTTTTTTAATGTCGTCCGCGTGATCCAGATCCAATGGTTATGGGGACGTTCCCTGGGACCTCAACGTTCCCTGTTATCATTTTCTAAAAATTGTTTTATGTTTAAAGCATCTTCGATAGATGATGCAAATTTGAAGATGTAAAACAGAATATGTAAAATATAGCTCCAAAAATGCATTTTACTCCCTCCGTTCTTAAATATTTATCTTTCTAGAGATTTCAAATAGATTACCACATACGGATGTATATGGACATATTTTAGAGTGTAGATTCACTCATTTTGTTCCATATGTAGTCACCTGTTGAAATCTCTAGAAAGACAATATTTAGGAACGGAGAAAGTACATCTCAAAAAAAATGGCAACTCCAACTGATGATGTAAATTGGTGATGTAAAAGTGCAACTCTAATAGATGATGCAAATGGAGATGTAAAACGAGTCGGCATGAGCGCTGGCGGCCGAGCGCCGAGAGCCGGGAGCAGCGCAGGTGGAGCAAGCGGTGGCAACTGGTGTGTCGGCGGCCGAGCGCCGAGAGCCGGGAGCAGCGCACGTGGAGCAAGCGGTGGCAACTGGTGTGTCGGCGACCGAGCGCCGAGAGCCGGGAGCAGCGCACGTGGAGCAAGCGGTGGCAACTGGTGTGTCGGCGACTGAGCGCCGAGAGCCGGGAGCAGTGCAGGTGGAGCAAGCGGTGGCAACTGGTGTGCCGGCGGCCGAGCGCTGAGAGCCGGGAGGTCGAATGCGGCGACGGGAGCTCGAATGGTCGCTGGCGAATTAATCACGACGGGACGGCGTGGCGACGGCCGTGCGACGCGAGAAGGTCGAGTCTGGCAGCAGAAAAGCTGTAGCGGCGCTGCGGCGGGTGTGCGGCTCGAATCTGGTAACGGCGGGGCGGCGGGGGGAGCTCAAATCATACGGTGGCGCAGCGGCGATTCGGCAGTGGAGAAGCGACCAATTCAGACGATTTGGAGGCGGGCATCGGGGGAGCGGCGGCGGAACTGGAGGCGGGGGCGGTGGAGCGACCGAATCTGGCAGTGGGGCGGCAGCCGCGGCGGCGACCAACCGGGACGGGGCAAAACCAGGGCGGCGGCATGGCAGAGGCGGTATGGTGGCGGAGGCGGGATTGGGGACAGTGGTCGCGCCGACGAAGGCCCGGGCGGGGTTGGCGGTTGCGACGGAGGAGGCGGCAGGGTCAGCCATAGCCACATTTTCTCGAGGTGGAGATGCAAATTTGCATCTTTGAGGTGTTGTATTTTACATCTTCATAACGCGGAGATGTTTTTTTTTGCATTTGCATCATCAGTTGGAGAGGGAGTTTTAAAAGTTGGTTATTTTTGCATCTATATCATCTACTGGAGATTCTCATAAGTCTTTTGCACAAAAGTGTAATTTTATTGTACTCTTTAGCGTATTTTAAGGAAAAAAAACTACTTTGTTAGGTATCCCAAAGGACATGTATATTAGCAGACCAAATAGCCTCACCCGTTTCTCGAGCCATGTTTCACAAATTTGTTGACGCCGACGAGATTGAAAGCCAATTTCTCCCATGCTCTTCAACCTGGTAGTTGATGTTCTCTCTAAAATGGTTATTAACGCTTCCCAACATAATTTGTTTAGAGGGTTGTGCTCTAGTTTAATTTCTTGAGTTGTCTGCATTCTAAAATGGTCATTAACGCTTCCCAACATAATTTGTTTAGAGGGTTGTGCTCTAGTTTAATTTCTTGAGTTGTCATCTGCATTCAGTACGCAGAATTACTGTCCGTTTTTGTAGAAGATGGTCTAGACACAGCCAAGAATATGAAGACTACCGGGGAAATGTCAGGTGCTCCATTCTTAGGGTACTTCCTATGCTCCAAATCTAAAACATCAATTTTATAGGTCTTAAAAATTCTGAAAAAAAAATTGAATGTTAGAAAGAAATGTGACTGCACCTCCTAAAAATTTCAGGTCCAAACTCGAAATGTACATTGAGAAACAAAAAAGACAAATTCAGATATAAATAGTGTCAAATGTTGCTTTTGTCTTTTTATGACACTATTCATGCTAGATTTGACTTTTTTGTTTCTCAAATGTGCATTTAGAGTTTGGACCTGAAATTTTTAGGAGTTATAGTCACATTCCTTGTAAACATGCATATTTTTCCAGAATTTATTGAAATATTTAAAATTTATTTATTTGAAGTTGGAGCATAGGGAGCACCCCAAGGATGGGAGTACTAGATATTTCCCCAAAGACTACCCTAGTTTGTTTTGAGAATGTTTCTGGTATGATGAGCTCATTACTCTGGGTACTAGTGAAGAGAGAATAGCTCTACACACCAAGATTTTTGGGTGCTCTCTAAATGTGCTTCCCATTAAATATTTAGTAGGTCCCATACACTTTGATAAGCTTGGAAGGGAGGATATTCAACCCATTATAGATAAGATTCTTAAAACATGGCTGGTTAAAGAGGGAAGCTCATGTCTTATTCAACTAGGCTTACCTTCACTAAATCTTGTCTTGTTAGTATACCTGTTTATCTTCTATCTTTCTTTAAGTTCCCTATAAATGGGCATTAGACATGATCTATACCCAACTAGCTCATTGTCTCTGGAGTGACTATGAGGGTAATAGAAAATTGTGTTTAGCACCCGGTCTGTATGGCTAAGAGAGACATGGTGGACTAGAGATTCCTAATCTCAGGGATGTCAATTTATGCTTGTTAGGCAACTGAGTCAAAAGATACATGCATTGCTGATGAGGGCTAGATTTGGAAGAGAATCGTAGATGAAAAATACCTTAAATCTATCCCAAATATCTTTGCCAGTAGATGCTCAAACCCATCAAAATTCTGGCATGGTGTCTGATGGGTCGATAAAGCTCTCAAACTTGGGTATAGATAGGTAGTTGGTAATGGGAAAAAAGATAGATTTTTGGAGGATACCTGGCTTCGTACCTCTCCCCCGTTTGTTCGATTCTGGACCCTCTGCTCTATATGCCATCATCGTTGTGCTATTGTAGCTGAGTTCTAGGATAGCAGTAGCAGTAAGCTTACTTTTTGGAGATTTCTCAAGGGAGGACCCTTTTGGCTCTCGGGTGCATATGCTCCCTGATGAACAGTAAATTCAAAGTAAATAATAAATAAATTTAAAGATTCGGATATTTTTTTTGTAGATGTTCTTATTGGTGTAACAAACATGACAATTTTCTTGCGAAGCAGGATAGAAATGCTTCGGCGATGACAAATTTCTTAATGAATTGATTAGCTTTTTTAAAATCTCACAAGGCTTTATTATGGCGACTGGATGTATTACATCCAATGGCCGATAAAGCCTTGCGAGATTCTAAAAAAGAGGTAATCAATTAATTGATTAGCTAAAGAAAGTAAAACATATTAAAGAAAAAACTAGCCCATATCCATGGGCCATGGCATGGCTGCTCCACCCATGGGCCGACAGGGGCATAGATGTGGCGGCATCGTAGTAACGCTCAAAGCCTAAGACAGAAAAATATCACTTTTGAGAAAGCAAACATAATTTGCATGGCTATCATGGATAATTGGGAAAAGAATCACGAACAGAGGCTGCAGTATGTGTATAGTTATTTTCACTATTTCCCTCACTTTCGATGGTTTGCTACAATGTATCGATGGAAACATACCTAAAGCATGCAAGTGGGCAAGAAAGGCCTCTGCTTGTGGAGATGTCACTAGCCGGCCTCTGCCTTCTCTGAGAGCAACAAGCGAGCAAAGGCCCGAGCGAGCGTAAAAAAGCTTCAACGAGTGCACGTGGTGGCTCCGACAGTGGGGATGGACATGAGGGTTTGCACATATTTTTGTTTTGCTTACCTTCATTAATCTATTTCACT
Source organism: Triticum urartu (assembly GCF_003073215.2). Taxonomy (NCBI): domain Eukaryota; kingdom Viridiplantae; phylum Streptophyta; class Magnoliopsida; order Poales; family Poaceae; genus Triticum; species Triticum urartu. Next base: position 66,492,314 of record NC_053023.1, on the reverse strand, counting down.
TAATCTATTCCAATCTATACAATGATACTTCGATTTAAGATAAGGTCTGCTCTACAAAAAAGGATGCACATCGATATTGTGATCTCATTTTGGCGATTGGCTCCTAGTTTCATTGACTTTTAATATTTAAATCTTTAATTCCATTTATGTTTGAAGCTTTTTAGACGCATTTTGTCAAATTCATAGCGCACGGTCCACCATTTAAAATTTCTTCGGCCACCAGCTTCGTCTTGTTATTCCACACAACACTATGTTTTAAGTTTTCTATTTCGACGTTCATAGACGAATACATCTACATATATCTACTGTATTGTGGATTATTGTAACATGTACACCGTGTGATTGTTAACAAAATCGGACCAAAATTGTGCAATCAAACATAGCAACGGCCAACTTAAATCCAGAAACACAGGGAGCGACTAGTTGAGGTTAACCCCCGGCTGGGTGTCCCAGCAAACAGTTTCTTAGGCGTAGAAGCACTCCAAATGCTCCACATGGTGCACCCTAGCGCGTCACCACGTGTTGTGCGTTGGATGCTTTCCGCATCACGACAAGTTTTCAATTTTCTTTTTTTTTTCATGTTTTTTTTTACTTTTCCACTCTATTTATTTGATTTTTGAAAGTGTGAAGCACCAGTGTGCTTCTGCGTGAAGCACAATACGCCTGCAAGTGGCACCAGCGCATTAGTGCTTCATCCCCCGCTATAAGCATAGTTGCGCTTCCCCGGGAAGCACAATTTAGTGCACCCTAGAAACACATATTTGCTCGAAATAAAAAGTTGGTCAAAACATATCAACATGTAATAAACTTTTGAAGATCTCAACGTGAAAAGTTGGTCGAATGATTTGTGATTTGAACGCACGGTTCAGGAGGTAAATCATTTAAAAATAATAATCTAGAAAAAAACCACAAATAATCAACCTCTCATCCTCACGCGTGGATGAGAAAACCATCAAAAGTCTTTGGTTGCGACATGTGATGCACATACACTACACCACTTGCCACCATCAAAGGAGATGTCATAACCTTTACAAGGGGTGTCCATTAACTATTGGTTTCACGAAACAGAGGCAACCAAGCACTACTCGCACATTGATGCCCATGTTGTTGGGGAACGTAGTATTTCAAAAAAATTCCTACGACCACACAAGATCTATCTAGGAGAAGCATAGCAACGAGCGAGGAGAGTGTGTCCACGTACCCTTGTAGATCGAAAGCGGAAGCGTTTAGTAACGCGGTTGATGTAGTCGAACGTCTTCGTGATCCAACCGATCAAGTACCGAACGCACGGCACCTCCGCGATCTGCACACGTTCAGCTCGGTGACGTCCCTCAAACTCTAGATCCAGCTGAGGCCGAGGGAGAGTTTCGCCAGCACGACGGCGTGGTGACGGTGATGATGAAGTTACCGACGCAGGGCTTCGCCTAAGCACTACGACAATATGATCGAGATGGAAAACTGTGGAGGGGGGCACCGCACACGGCTGAAGATCAACTTGTGTGTCTATGGGGTGCCCCCCTCCCCCGTATATAAAGGAGGGGAGGAGGAGGCCGGCCGGCCACAAGGGGCGCGCCCAAGGGGGGATCCTACTCCAAGTAGGAATATGTTCCCCCCTTTCCTAGTCCAACTAGGAGAAGAAGGAAGGAGAGGGAGAGGGAGAGGGAAAGAGGGGCCGCGCCCCCCTCCCCTTGTCCTTTTTGGACTCCCCTTGGGGGGGGGCACCACCTCTTGGTTGCGGCCCTCTCTCTCCCCTAAGGCCCACTAAAGCCCATAACTTCCCGGGGGGTTGATACGTCTCCAATGTATCTATAATTTTTTATTGTTCCATGGTATTACATTATCTGTTTTGGATGTTTACGTGCTTTATTAAACACTTTTATATTATTTTTGAGACTAACCTATTAACCCAGAGCCCAATGCCAGTTTCTGTTTTTTCCCTTGTTTCAGTGTTCCGCAGAAAAGGAATATCAAATGGAGTCCAAACGGAATGAAACCTTCGGGAGCGTGATTTTTGAAACGAACGTGATCCAGGAGACTTGGAGTTGAAGTCAAGGAAGCTTCGAGGTGGCCACGAGGCAGGGAGGCGCGCCTGCCCCCTGGGCACGCCTCCCACCCTCGTGGGCCCCTCGTGGCTCCCCTGACTGACTTCTTTTGCCTATATATGTCCATATACCCTAAAAACATCGAGGAGCAGAATAGATCGGGAGTTCCGCCGCCAGAAGCCTTCGTAGCCACCGAAAACCAATCTAGACCCGTTCCGGCACCCTGCCGGAGGGGGGAATCCCTCTCCGGTGGCCATCTTCATCATCCCGGTGCTCTCCATGACGAGGAGGGAGTAGTTCTCCCTCGGGGCTAAGGGTATGTACCAGTAGCTATGTGTTTGATCTCTCTCTCTCTCTCTCGTGTTCTTGAGGTGGTACGATCTTGATGTATCGCGAGCTTTGCTATTATAGTTGGACCTTATGATGTTTCTCCCCCTCTACTCTCTTGTGATGAATTGAATTTTCCCTTTGAAGTTATCTTATCGGATTGAGTCTTTAAGGATTTGAGAACACTTGATGTATGTCTTGCACGTGCTTATCTGTGGTGACAATGGGATATCATGTGATTGATACGTCTCCAACGTATCTATAATTTCTGATTGATCCATGCTATTATATTATCAACCTTGGATGTTTTATATGCATTTATATGCTATTTTATATGATTTTTGGGACTAGCCTATTAACCCAGAGCCCGGTGCCAGTTTCTGTTTTTACCTTGTTTTAGGGTTTCGAAGAAAAGGAAAATCAAACGGAGTCCAATTGACCTGAAACTTCACGGAACTCATTTTTTAAAGGAAAGAAGCCCAGAAGACTTGAAGTGCACGTAAGGGAAGCTTCGAGGAGGCCACGAGGTAGGGGGGCGCGCCCTCCACCCTCGTGGGCCCCTCGTGAAGGAAATATGCCCTAGAGGCAATAATAAAGTTATTATTTATTTCCTTATATCATGATAAATGTTTATTATTCATGCTAGAACTGTATTAACCGGAAACATAATACATGTGTGAATACATAGACAAACAGAGTGTCACTAGTATGCCTCTACCTGACTAGCTCGTTGATCGAAGATGGTTATGTTTCCTAACCATAGACATGAGTTTTCATTTGATTAATAGGATCACATCATTAGGAGAATGATGTGATTGACTTGACCCATTCCGTTAGCTTAGCACTTGATCGTTTAGTTTGTTGATATTGCTTTCTTCATAACTTATGCATGTTCCTATGACTATGAGATTATGCAACTCCCGTTTACCGGAGGAACACTTTGTGTGCTACTAAACGTCACAACGTAACTGGGTGATTATAAAGGTGCTCTATAGGTGTCTCCAAAGGTACTTGTTGGGTTGGCGTATTTCGAGATTAGGATTTGTCACTCCGATTGTCGGAGAGGTATCTCTAGGCCCTCTCGGTAATGCACATCACTTAAGCCTTGCAAGCATTGCAACTAAATGAGTTAGTTGCGGAATGATGTATTACGGAACGAGTAAAGAGACTTGCCGGTAACGAGCTTGAACTAGGTATTGAGATACCGACGATCGAATCTCGGGCAAGTAACATACCGATGACAAAGGGAACAACGTATGTTGTTATGCGGTCTGACCGATAAAGACCTTCGTAGAATATGTGGGAGCCAATATGAGCATCCAGGTTCCGCTATTGGTTATTGACCGGAGACATGTCTCAGTCATGTCTACATAGTTCTCGAACCCGTAGGGTCCGCACGCTTAACATTTCGATGCGGGTTATATTATGAGTTTATGAGTTTTGATGTACCGAAGGTTGTTCGGAGTCCTGGATGTGATCACGGACATGACGAGGAGTCTCAAAATGGTCGAGACATGAAGATTGATATATTGGACGACTATATTCGGACACCGGAATGGTTCCGGGGGTTATCGGATATATACCGGAGTACCGGGGGGTTACCGGAACCGGGGGGTTATTGGGCCTCATGGGCCCAAAGTAGTGGAAGAGGAGAGGCAGCAGGAGGTGGCGCGCAGCCCCCTTGCCCCAATCCGAATTGGGAAAGGGAAGGGGGCGCGGCCCCCCTTCTCCTTCCTTCTCTCCACCTCCTCCTTCCCCCTTCTCCTAGTTGGAATAGGAAAGGGGGGGAAACCTACTTGGAGTAGGATTGCCCCCCTTGGGCGCGCCTCCTCCTCTTGGTCGGCCCCCTCCTCCTCCACTCCTTTATATACGTGGCCAGGGGCACCCCATAGACACAACAATTGATCTCTTGATCTCTTAGCTGTGTGCGGTGCCCCCTTCCACCATAATCCACCTCGATCATATCGTAGCGGTGCTTAGGCGAAGCCCTGCGACGGTAGAACATCATCATCGTCACCACGCCGTCGTGCTGACGGAACTCTCCTGTGAAGCTCTACTCGATTGGAGTTCGCGGGACGTCATCGAGTTGAACGTGTGCTGAACTCGGAGGTGTCGTGCGTTCGGTACTTGGATCGGTTGGATCGTGAAGACGTACGACTACATCAACCGCGTTGTGCTAACGCTTCCGCTTTCGGTCTACGAGGGTACGTAGACAACACTCTCCCCTCTCGTTGCTATGCATCACCATGATCTTGCGTGTGCGTAGGAATTTTTTTGAAATTACTACGTTCCCCAACAGTGGCATCCGAGCCAGGTTTTATGCGTTGATGTTACATGCACGAGTATAACACAAGTGAGTTGTGGGCGATATAAGTCATACTTTGGTTTGGCGGTATTGTCGGATGAAGCGGCCCGGACCGACATTACACGTACGCTTACGCGAGACTGGTTCTACCGACGTGCTTTGCACACAGGTGGCTGGCGGGTGTCAGTTTCTCCAACTTTAGTTGAACCAAGTGTGGCTACGCCCGGTCCTTGCGAATGTTAAAACAGCATCAACTTGACAAACTATCGTTGTGGTTTTGATGCGTAGGTAAGAACGGTTCTTGCTAAGCCCGTAGCAGCCACGTAAAACTTGCAACAACAAAGTAGAGGACGTCTAAGTTGTTTTTGCAGGGCATGTTGTGATGTGATATGGTCAATACATGATGCTAAATTTTATTGTATGAGATGATCATGTTTTGTAACCGAGTTATCGGCAACTGGCAGGAGCCATATGGTTGTCGCTTTATTGTATGCAATGCAATCGCTCTGTAATGCTTTGCTTTATCACTAAGCGGTAGCGATAGTCGTGGACGCATAAGATTGGCGAGACAACAACGATGCTACGATGAAGATCAATGTGTCGCGCCGGTGACGATGGTGGTCATGAAGGTGCTTCGGAGATGGAGATCACAAGCACAAGATGATGATGACCATATCATATCACTTATATTGATTGCATGTGATGTTTATCTTTTATGCATCTTATCTTGCTTTGATTGATGGTAGCATTATAAGATGATCTCTCACTAAATTTCAAGATAAAAGTGTTCTCCCTGAGTATGCACCGTTGCCAAAGTTCGTCGTGCCCAGACACCATGTGATGATCGAGTGTGATAAGCTCTACGTCCATCTACAACGGGTGCAAGCTAGTTTTTGCACACGCAGAATACTCAGGTTAAACTTGACGAGCCTAGCATATGCAGATATGGCCTCAGAACACTGAGACCGAAAGCTCGAGCGTGAATCATATAGTAGATATGATCAACATATTAATGTTCACCATTGAAAGCTACTCCATTTCACGTGATGATCGGTTATGGTTTAGTTGATTTGGATCACGTGATCACTTAGAAGATTAGAGGGATGTCTTTCTAAGTGGGAGTTCTTAAGTAATATGATTAATTGAACTTAAATTTATCGTGAACTTAGTACCTGATAGTATTTTGCTTGTCTATGTTTGATTGTAGATAGATGGCCCGTGTTGTTGTTCCGTTGAATTTTAATGCGTTCCTTGAGAAAGCAAAGTTGAAAGATGATGGTAGCAATTACACGGACTGGGTCCGTAACTTGAGGATTATCCTCATTGCTGCACAGAAGAATTACGTCCTGGAAGCACCGCTGGGTGCCAGGCCTGCTGCAGGAGCAACACCAGATGTTATGAACATCTGGCAAAGCAAAGCTGATGACTACTCAATAGTTCAGTGTGCCATGCTTTACGGCTTAGAATCGGGACTTCAACGATGTTTTGAACGTCATGGAGCATATGAGATGTTCCAGGAATTGAAGTTAATATTTCAAGCAAATGCCCGAATTGATAGATATGAAGTCCCCAATAAGTTCTATAGCTGCAAGATGGAGGAGAATAGTTCTGTCAGTGAACATATACTCAAAATGTCTGGGTATCATAATCACTTGACTCAACTGGGAGTTAATCTTCCTGTTGATAGTGTCATTGACAAAGTTCTTCAATCACTTCCACCAAGCTACAAGAGCTTCGTGATGAACTATAACATGCAAGGGATGGATAAGACGATTCCCGAGCTCTTCGCAATGCTAAAGGCTGCGGAGGTAGAAATAGCATCAAGTGTTGATGGTCAATAAGACCGCTAGTTTCAAGAAAAAGGGCAAAGGGAAGAAGAAGGGGAACTTCAAGAAGAACAGCAAGCAAGTTGCTGCTCAGGAGAAAAAACCCAAGTCTGGACCTAAGCCTGAAACTGAGTGCTTCTACTGCAAGTAGACTGGTCACTGGAAGCGGAACTGCCCCAAGTATTTGGCGGATAAGAAGGATGGCAAGGTGAACAAAGGTATATGTGATATACATGTTATTGATGTGTACCTTACTAGAGCTCGCAGTAGCACCTGGGTATTTGATACTGGTTCCGTTGCTAATATTCGCAACTCGAAACAGGGACTACGGATTAAGCAAACACTGGCCAAGGACGAGGTGACGATGCGCGTGGGAAATGGTTCCAAAGTCGATGTGATCGCGGTCGGCACGCTACCTCTACATCTACCTTCGGGATTAGTTTTAGACCTAAATAATTGTTATTTGGTGCCGGCGAGCATGAACATTATATATGGATCTTGTTTGATGCGAGACGGTTATTCATTTAAATTAGAGAATAATGGTTGTTCTATTTATATGAGTAATATCTTTTATGGTCATGCACCCTTGAAGAGTGGTCTATTTTTGATGAATCTCGATAGTAGTGATACACATATTCATAATGTTGAAGCCAGAAGATGCAGAGTTGATAATGATAGTGCAACTTATTTGTGGCACTACCGTTTAGGTCATATCGGTGCAAAGCGCATGAAGAAACTCCATACTGATGGACTTTTGGAACCACTTGATTATGAATCACTTGGTACTTGCGAACCGTGCCTCATGGGCAAGATGACTAAAACACCGTTCTTCGGTACTATGGAGAGAGCAATAGATTTGTTGGAAATCATACATACAGATGTATGTGGTCTGATGAATGTTGAGGCTCGTGGCAGATATCATTATTTTCTCACCTTCACAGATGATTTAAGCAGATATGGGTATATCTATGATACGTCTCCAACGTATCTATAATTTTTGATTGCTCCATGCTATATTATCTACTGTTTTGGACTATATTGGGCTTTATTTTCAACTTTTATATTATTTTTGGGACTAACCTATTAACCGGAGGCCCAGCCCAGAATTGCCGTTTTTTGCCTATTTCAGTGTTTTGAAGAAACGGAATATCAAACGGAGTCCAAACGGAATAAACCTTTCTGGAACGTGATTTTCTTCCCGAATATGACCCAGGAGACTTGGACCCTACGCCAAGGAAGCTTCGAGGTGGGCACGAGGTAGGGGGGCGCGCCCCCCCACCCTCGCGGGCCCACCGAAGCTCCACCGACGTACTTCTTCCTCCTATATATATCTATGTACCCCCAAATGAACAGATACGGAGCCAAAAACCTAATTCTACCGCCGCAACTTTCTGTATCCACAAGATCCCATCTTGGGGCCTGTTCCGGAGCTTCGCTGGAGAGGGCCGTCATCACGGAGGGCTTCTACATCACCATAGCCTCTCCGATGAAGTGTGAGTAGTTTACCTCAGACCTTTGGGTCCATAGTTATTAGCTATATGGCTTCTTCTCTCTTTTTGGATCTCAATACAAAGTTCTCCCCCTCTCTTGTGGAGATCTATTCGATGTAATCTTTTTCTTTTTATGGTGTGTTTGTTGAGACCGATGAATTGTGGGTTTATGATCAAGTCTATCTATGAATAATATTTAAATCTTCTCTGAATTCTTTTATGTATGATTGGTTACCTTTGCAAGTCTCTTCGAATTATCCGTTTGGTTTGGCCAACTAGATTGGTAGTTCTTGCCATGGGAGAAGTGCTTAGCTTTGGGTTCGATCTTGCGGTGTCCTTTCCCAGTGACAGAAGGGGCAGCAAGGCACGTATTGCGTTGTTGCCATCGAGGATAACAAGATGGGGTTTATTTCATATTGCATGAATTTATCTCTCTACATCATGTCATCTTGCTTAAAGCGTTACTCTATTTTTAACTTAATATTCTAGATGCATGTTGGATAGCAGTCGATGAGTGGAGTAATAGTAGTAGATGCAGAATCGTTTCGGTCTACTTGTCACGGACGTGATGCCTATATACATGATCATGTCTAGATATTCTCATAACTATGCTCAATTCTGTCAATTGCTCAACAGTAATTTGTTCACCCACCATAGAATACTTATGCTCTTGAGAGAAGCCACTAGTGAAACCTATGGCCCCTGGGTCTATTCTCATCATATCAATCTCCATCACTTTAATCTTGCTTTGCTTTTTACTTTGCCTTTTACTTTTCACTTTGCATCTCTATACCAAAAATACCAAAAATATTATATCTATCAGATCTCACTCTCGTAAGTGACCGTGAAGGGATTTACAACCCCTAATTGCGTTGGTTGCGAGTAGCTATCGTTTTGTGCAGGTACGAGGGACTTGAGCGTGGCCTCCTACTGGATTGATACCTTGGTTCTCAAAAACTGAGGGAAATACTTATGCTACTCTGCTGCATCATCCTTTCCTCTTCGGGGAAATCCAACGCAAGCTCAATAGGTAGCAATCTACTTGATGAAACATAAGTCTGAAACATTTGAAAAGTTCAAAGAATTTCAGAGTGAAGTTGAAAATCATCGTAACAAGAAAATAAAGTTTCTACGATCTGATCGCAGAGGAGAATATTTGAGTTACGAGTTTGGTCTACATTTGAAACAAAGCGGAATAGTTTCGCAACTCACGCCACCCAGAACACCACAGCGTAATGGTGTTTCCGAACGTCGTAATCATACTTTACTAGATATGGTGCGATCCATGATGTCTCTTACTGATTACCGCTATCGTTTTGGGGTTATGCTTTAGAGACGGCCGCATTCACGTTAAATTGGGCACCATCAAAATCCGTTGAGACGACACCTTATGAACTGTGGTTTGGCAAGAAACCAAAGTTGTCGTTTCTTAAAGTTTGGGGCTGCGATGCTTATGTGAAAAAGCTTCAACCTGATAAGCTTGAACCCAAATCGGAGAAATGTGTCTTCATAGGATACCCAAAGGAGACTGTTGGGTACACCTTCTATCACAGATCCGAAGGCAAGACATTCGTTGCTAAGAATGTATCCTTTCTAGAGAAGGAGTTTCTCTCGAAAGAAGTGAGTGGGAGGAAAGTGTAACTTGATGAGGTAACGGTACCTGCTCCCTTATTGGAAAGTAGCTCATCACAGAAACCGGTTCCTGTGGCAACTATACCAATTAGTGAGGAAGTTAATGATGATGATCATGAAACTTCAGATCAAGTTATCACTGAATCTCGTAGATCAACCAGAGTAAGATCCGCGCCAGAGTGGTACGGTAATCCTGTTCTAGAAGTCATGCTACTGGATCATGATGAACCTACGAACTATGAAGAAGCGATGGTGAGCCCAGATTCCGCAAATGGCTTGAAGCCATGAAATCTGAGATGGGATCCATGTATGAGAACAAAGTGTGGACTTTGGTTGACTTGCCCATTGATCGGCAAGCAATAGAGAACAAATGGATCTTCAAGAAGAAGACTGACGCTGACGGTAATGTTACTGTCTACAAAGCTTGACTTGTTGCGAACGGGTTTCGACAAGTTCAAGGGATTGACTACGATGAGACCTTCTCACCCGTAGCGATGCTTAAGTCTGTCCGAATCATGTTAGCGATTGCCGCATTTTATGATTATGAAATTTGGCAGATGGATGTCAAAACTGCATTCCTGAATGGATTTCTGGAAGAAGAGTTGTATATGATGCAACCGGAAGGTTTTGTCGATCCAAAGGGAGCTAACAAAGTGTGCAAGCTCCAGCGATCCATTTATGGACTGGTGCAAGCCTCTCGGAGTTGGAACAAATGCTTTGATAATGTGATCAAAGCATTTGGTTTTATACATACTTTTGGAGAAGCCTGTATTTACAAGGAAGTGACTGGGAGCTGGGTAGCATTTCTGATATTATATGTGGATGACATATTACTGATTGGAAATGATATAGAATTTCTGGATAGCATAAAGGGATACTTGAAAAAGAGTTTTTCAATGAATGACCTCGGTGAAGATGCTTACATATTGGGCATTAAGATCTATAGAGATAGATCAAGACACTTAATTGGACTTTCACAAAGCACATACCTTGACAAAGTTTTGAAGAAGTTCAAAATGGATCAAGCAAAGAAAGGGTTCTTGCTTGTGTTACAAGGTGTGAAGTTGAGTAAGACTCAATGTCCGACCACTGCAGAAGATAGAGAGAAAATGAAAGATGTTCCCTATGCTTCAGCCATAGGCTCTATCATGTATGCAATGTTGTGTACCAGACCTGATGTGTGCCTTGATATAAGTCTAGCAGGGAGGTACGAAAGTAATCTAGGAGTGGATCACTGGACAACGGTCAAGAACATCCTGAAGTACCTGAAAAGTACTAAGGATATGTTTCTCGTTTATGGAGGTGACAAAGAGCTCATCGTAAATGGTTACGTTGATGCAAGCTTTGACACTGATCCGGACGATTCTAAATCGCAAACCGGATACGTGTTTACATTGAACGGTGGAGTTGTCAGTTGGTGCAGTTCTAAACAAAGCGTCGTGGCGGGATCTACATGTGAAGCGGAGTACATAGATGCTTCGGAAACAGCAAATGAAGGAGTCTGGATGAAGGAGTTCATATCCGATCTAGGTGTCATGCCTAGTGCATCGGGTCTAATGAAAATCTTTTGTGACAATACTGGAGCAATTGCCTTAGCGAAGGAATCCAGATTTCACAAGAGAACCAAGCACATCAAGAGACGCTTAAATTCCATCCGGGATTTAGTCTAGGTGGGAGACATAGAAATTTGCAAGATACATACGGATCTAAATGTTACAGACCCGTTGACTAAGCCTCTTCCACGAGCAAAACATGATCAGCACCAAGGCTCCATGGGTGTTAGGTGTTGGGGAACATAGCAATAATTCAAAATTTTCCTACGTGTCACCAAGATCAATCTATGGAGTCATCTAGCAACGAGGGAGGAGTAGATCTACGCACCCTTGTAGATCGCGCGCGGAAGCGTTCAGGAGAACGGGGTTGATGGAGTCGTACTCGTCGTGATCCAAATCACCGATGATCCTAGCGCCGAACGGACGGCACCTCTGCGTTCAACACACGTACGGAGCAGCGACGTCTCCTCCTTATTGATCCAGCAAGGGGGGAGGAGAGGTTGATGGAGATCCAGCAGCACGACGGCGTGGTGGAAGTAGCGGGATTCCAACAGGGCTTCGCTAAGCGCTGCAGGAGGAGGGAGATGTGTCACGGGAGGGAGAGGGAGGCGCCAGGCCTTAGGTATGGTTGCCCTCCCTTCCCCCCACTATATATAGGGCCAAGGAAGAGGGGGAGGGCACAGCCTTGCCCCTTCCTCCAAGGAAGGGTGCGGCCAAGGGGGGGAGGAGTCCATCCTCCCCAAGGCACCTCGGAGGTGCCTTCCCCTTTAGGACTCTCCCCTTTTCCTCTTCTCTTGGCGCATGGGCCTCTTGGGGCTGGTGCCCTTGGCCCATATAGGCCAAGGCGCACCCCCTACAGCCCATGTGGCCCCCGGGGCAGGTGGCCCCACCCAGTGGACCCCCGGGACCCTTCCGGTGGTCCCGGTACAATACCGGTGACCCCGAAACTTGTCCCGATGGCCGAAATAGCACTTCCTATATATAATTCTTTACCTCCGGACCATTCCGGAACTCCTCGTGACGTCCGGGATCTCATCCGGGACTCCGAACAACTTTCGGGTTACCGCATACTAATATCTCTATAACCCTAGCGTCACCGAACCTTAAGTGTGTAGACCCTACGGGTTCGGGAGACATGTAGACATGACCGAGATGACTCTCCGGTCAATAACCAACAGCGGGATCTGGATACCCATGTTGGCTCCCACATGTTCCACGATGATCTCATCGGATGAACCACGATGTCAAGGACTTAATCAATCCCGTATACAATTCCCTTTGTCTAGCGGTATGATACTTGCCCGAGATTCGATCGTCGGTATCCCGATACCTTGTTCAATATCGTTACCGGCAAGTCTCTTTACTCGTTCCGTAACACATCATCCCGTGATCAACTCCTTGATCACAT